>NW_007246549.1:112987-123804 GCF_000164805.1 Carlito syrichta
CCACGCCCAGCTGATTTTTTGATTTATTGTAGAGATGAGGTCTCGCTGCCCAGGCGGGTCTCGAACCCACAAGGCTCAGGCAGTCCACTCACCTCAGCCTCCCAAAGGCACGGGATTACAGGCTGAGCCACCGAGCCCTGCAGTGATAAAACTTTTAATGGATGAGGAATTGTTTCTTATGGATGAACAAAGAAAGTGATTTCTTGAAATGGCATCTACTTCTGGTGAAGATGCTTGACAAAATTACTGCAGAGGATTTAGAATATTATATCAACTTAGTTGATAAAGCAGCAGCAGGATTTGAGAGAGTTGACTTCAGTTTTGAAAGTTCTGCTGTGGGTAAAATGCTATCGACAACATTGCTATGCTACAGAGAAATGTTTTGTGTGAAAGGAAGAGTCCATTGATGTTGCAGACTTCTTTGTCTTATTTTCAGAAATTTCCACACTACCGTAAGCCTTCAATAGTCACCACACTGATCAGTCAGCAGCCATCAACACTAAGGCAAGACCCTCTATCAGCAAAAAGATTACAGCTTGCTGAAGGTTCCGATTGTGGTTAGCATTTTTCAGTGATAAAGTATTTTTAAATTAAAACAAGTACTTTTTTTTAGACATAATGCTATTGCTCACTTAATAGGCTACAGCATAGGGTAAACATAACTTTTGCATGCACTAGGAAACCAAAAAACTTGTGTAACTTGCTTTATTACGATACTTGCTTTGTTGTTGTGGTCTGGAACTGAACCTGTAATATCTTCGAGGTATGGCTGTAATTGTTTCCAGACCCTCTACCAGTTTGAAAGAGCTTGATCTATTAAAGTGCCTATTACAGTGATGTGGTCTCGTTTGGATCTTTTGTTGATAAGAAATACATACCTGGGTACCTGCATAATAAGCATTTGTATACCTAACCTTGAATTGTACCCCACATCTTTAAAATAAAAAATAGTAAAAAAGAAAATATAAAAACAATGGCACATAACCATAATAATAAACCACATTTATTGGGCTTTTCACACATTAAAGAAAAACAAAGAAATACATACCTACTCTAACAAGCAATAGGGAGAAATATTTTAAGAATAGTTCAGACAATTGCTGTCAGGTGCTACATTACTAGAGGTAGAAACTGGAAAAGAGTATTTTTCACTTATAAAGTGAGATGAGGATAAATATTTTTATATAAAAATGTTTATTGAAGCATTACTTATAATAGAAACTAGAAGATGTATGTCCAACATCAAAGGCCCTTTGTAAAACATTAAGCAGTAAGCCAGTATCTAAAGCTAGATTTAGTGTTGTATTAATTCTGTAGAAGGCCGGGCTCGGTGGTCAGCCTGTAATTCCAGCACTTTGGGAGGCCGAGTGAGTGAATTGCTTGAGTCTGCAGGATGGAGACCCACCGGGCAACTTGGCGAGACCTCATCTCTACAATAAATCAGAAATTAGCCAGGCATGGTAGTGGGTGCCTGTAGTTCTGGCTACTTGGAAGGCTGAGGCGGAAAGATCGCTGGAGCCCAGAAGGTCGAGGCTGCGGTGTCCGGGAGCGTGCCACTGCACTCCAGTGTGGGTGACAGTGAGACTCCAATTCAAAAAAAAAAAAGTCTGTAGAAAAAAATGCATATGCATGAAAGAAAATCTAGAATGAAATGAATAATCCAAAAGGTTAATAATAGTTAATAGTAGCAGGTATGCAATTGTGGGTGATTTCTTGCTTTTACTGACATATATTTTAAAAGTTTTTCTACAGTTAACATTATTTTTATAATTAGTAAAAATAATATGATAAATATTTCTTGAGCCTAAAATACATTAGGTATGGCTTTCAGAACTGACTAAATAATGTAGACATCTTGTTAAATATCATGGGCTAATATGATAAATTTATCTGTTTAAAAAGAAGAGACAAATTTAAAATAATTTCTGTTAGTATTAATGAATTTATTAAAACAACATTTTACTCAGTATGGACTGTATGCCAGGAATTTGGTATGCTAGCTGTTTGGGGGATACAAACATGGTTACTGAAAGAGAGAAAACATGTTGCCATTTCTTCCAGAGTTTTCTATGGTCTTCTCTGCTAGGCTTGGTTAGGTTCTTTTCTATTATTGAACTTGTCACAATATACTGATATTATCAGCTAATTGGTTTGTTTTTCCAAATAGATTATGAGCTCCTTTAGGATAGGGACCATGTCTTTTTCATATGTGTATCTTTACTGCCTAGCAATTTGATGAGTTAGCTCTGCTTAGGAGTCAGAAGTGGTGATGCTTGAGGTAGATTTTGAGGAATGAATGTCTTTGATAAAAATTAGTTTACTCTTCTTTTTTTTTTTTTTAAAGCTTGCAAGTGGTTTACTCCAGAGCAAATTGAATCAAGAAGTAAGGAAACCTAATCATCAATATTTAATAATCTGAACAGAATACTTATAAAATTTCTTTTTTTATTATAGATATGTGGGGTACAAATCAGGGCTAGCTACACAAGGAGGCTGTGAGCAGGTGAAAGTTTAGTTTACTCTTAATGAAATATTTCATTTTCTTTACTGAGACATAGATAAGGAGTTACTGTACTGTAACAATTATTAATTTTAATTGAAAATATTTTTATTTTATTATTATTATTATTTTTTGAGTTGGAGTCTCACTCTGCCGCCCAGTCTGGAGTGCAGTCACATACTGCTGGCCACCACAGCCTCGATCTGCTGGGTTCTGGAGATCTTTCCGCCTCAGCCTTCTAAGTAGCTGGAACTGCTGGTGTGCTACCATGCCCAGCTAATTTTTGATTTATTGTAGAGACGAGGTCTCGCCAAGTTGTCTGGGTGGGTCTCAAACCCATGGGCTCAGGCAATTCACTTGCCCCACTCGCTTCAGCCTCCCAAAGTGTTAGGATTACAGATTGAGTCACTGAGCCCAGCCTGTTTTGTTTTTTTAAATGAATTTTCGTCTAACCTTAGTTTTAGAACACAATTCTGAGTTGGTCACTAAAGAGAATTTAACTTTTCATTTACCTTTTAAAGGTAAAAATCTGGCCATAAAGTCAGTGCACTATAGTTGAGGGGCAAAGATGAAGTTGAATTCACAGGAATGAGGTTGAGAGGTTATAGTGGATGATTTTTTACAAAGTATATTTCCAAATTGAATCAACTGTGAAGGCTTCTATAAATTAGATTTACAACATACATGATCAGAATGTTGGTGCCTTCATTTCAAGTGAGTTGGGACAACATGTCGAATATGCATGCCCATGATCCTCTTTAGTGTAAGAAGAAGCAATTTAGAACTAACATGTACTTTCCATTCCCAGTTTAATTGCAGATTACATCCCCAAAGTTCAGTTATAAGTTGATCCATTCATTGGTGTCACAGAATAATTTTATTACAACAGTGATATAGATCCATGGTTTTCAACCCAGGGACATTTAGGCAATATCTGGAGACATTTGTGGTCATAACATCTTGGTGGTGGTAGGGGAGTTCCAGGGGGCTGGGGGATGCTACTGGCATCTAGTTGATTGAGGCTAAGAATGCTGCTGAGCATCCTACAATTCACACAATTCACAGGAGAGCCTCTACTCTCTCAAAGAAATATCCAGCCCAAAATGTCAGTAGTGCTAATGTTGAGAAACCCTGACTAAAAAGTGGTTGTTTCCAGGCCAACCTAATAAACTTTATTTAACTCATATCAGTACTTTTAACCTGAAGCTTAATGTTGACAGTATCGTTTTATTGATCTTAAAATTACTTTGTGTCCATAGGAAAGCTCTTCTTAATTTTCAACTTAAATGAAATTATTTTCCTTATTGGAGTACAAATGGCAGTTATTCCCATAATGTGGTAGAGACTCTAGATTTCAATGCCTCTGTCTAGTTTTCTTAGCTTTTTATATGTATCAATCAATATTTAGGTGACTATAGAATAATGATTGTCTGTTAGTTCATTATAGTTGTCCCTCAGTATCTTCAGGGGATTAGTTCCAGGACCCTCAGAGATACCAAAATTTGCAAATTCTCAAGTTTCTTATATCAGACGGTGTAGTATTTGCATATAACCTATGCATATGATTCTGTATATTTTAAAGTCTTGATTACTTGTAATACCTAATAATGTAAATGGTATGTAAATAGTTGTTACACTGTATTTTTAAGATTTGTATTTTTATTGTTGCATTTTTTTCCCAAAAGTATTTTCAATCCATGGTTGGTTGAGTCTGCAGATACAGAACCGATGGATGTGGAGGTCTGACTGAATGTTTGGATGACTACTTCTATGTTTTTTGCAACTTGAAAATGTTTAATTGATATATCAATTTATTCAATAAATACTCATTTAGAAATAAGTGATAGGATAATGAGTATTCATATTTTTTAGTATCCCACAACTAATTTACTTTGCTTTTATTAACAGGGTCAGGAGAAGGTATGGGGAAAATAATCCAGAGATTTCCACAGAAGGACTGGGATGATACACCTTTTCCACAGGGAATTGAATTGGTAAGTTGGTATTGTATCATTGCACTTTTATAATGATATTTTTCTCCTTTATTACATTTATATTTATGTTTATGTTACATTTATTGTTGAATAACTTTGTGATTTAATTTGAAGATATTATAGTAGTAGAAATAATTTTATTCCCTTTTAACCCCCGAGTATATTAAACTTGTTAAGACATTGATTCTGAAATGCCTGTTTTGCTATTCTTTTTCCCATTTAAACTTCTAATATTAAAGATGAAATTGATGATTTTTATGTACTCAGAAGCAGAAAAATTCCTCTGATTCTTGAGTAAAAATCTTAACCTAGTAGCTTCAGTGACTTTTTTCTGAAAATTTCCAGGTTGTTGTTTTCATAAAAATAAGACAAAAAGCATTGACAAACAAAAAACCAAAGGGTTGTTTAATAGTAGCCATTCATGGTTGAATTTGATCTTGAAATCAGAATTTGAAATTTTTTCTTTTTACCTACAGGGGCTGAAAATTACCTTAAAATAGTGTAGTTCAACTTCTTTTTTTGGTCAGTCTTTTTTTTTTTTTGAGTTGGAGTCTCACTCTGTCGCCCAGGCTGGAGTACAGTGGCACGCTCCTGGCCACTGCAACCTCGACCTGCTGGACTCCAGCGATCCTTCCGCCTCAGCCTTCCAAGTAGTTGGAATTACAGGCGGGTGCTACTACGCCTGGCTAATGTTTTTTAATTTATTGTACAGATGAGGTCTCACCAAGTTGCCCAGGCGGGTCTCGAACCTGTGGACTCAGGCAATCCACTCACCTCTGCCTCCCAAAGCGTGGGATTACAGGCTTAGCCACCGAGCCCAGCCTTGTCAGTCATTTTAAAGGAATTTAATTGTTGAGTATAATTTACACTGCCCAGAATATTCTGTCTGGTGGTGGATCCATGGTGGTAAAAGAAGTGACTGGGAAGATGATCACTAAAGTACTTTTGTAATATGACTATAAAGTTTGGTTCTCCAAATATACTGGGGTATGTGTTGTGTATTTTTTTAAATTTTGTGTTTATATGCACAGACACACATACATACAAGTTGTGTTCTTCAAAGCAGTTCTTGTTGGAAGAACATTTGGTATCATACAATAGTTAAGAGTGCAGGCTCTAAAGCAAACTGCCTGGGTTGAAATTCTAGCTACGTGGTATAACTTTGACAAATTACCTAACTTCTTGAGTATCAGAGTCCTCATCTATAAAATGAGGATAATGGTGATTCTAATCTCACAGGGCTGTTTTAAAGGTAAAATGGAAAAAAAATACACAAAAAATGTTTAGAACAACGTCTTCCATAAATGAGGTAGCTGGTTCTTATTAGTATTATTGTTTCTGTTTGTTCAGAACCTCTCTCACAGGAATAATTTGTTCATTCTCTTGTTAGCCTGGATCAGAAATCTCTATTAGGAACAAAACTGATGTTGAAAATTGTAAAATTGTAAATTTTCTCACCCTAGCCATTGATGGTCCAGTTCTACTTCACTGAAGATAAAAGATACATTGCTGAATGTTTGACTGTTATAACTCAGCATGTAAAGAAAGCTGTGAGTTCTATAGGCCCACAGAGAGAGTAAATCTTGAATTTTGTCATTTTAAATGGGGAAGGAATGTGAGTGGAAGGAAAGTGATTTTCTGAAGAGCCCTTTGCATTTCTTTCTTTATGCTGGCAAATACCAGTAATTGTCTGTACAGTGTGAATAACCAGGCATTTGTGTTATAAAAGCTTTTCAACCCTGTTGCAATGTTTTTTTTTAGTGATGACTGAGAGGGGAAAACTTTGGTGCTTGGGACCTGTTAGTACTTTTTGTGACTTCCTACTTCATTTCAAAGTGTAGAGGGAAATAAACGACATCAATTTAACAATATGAACAGTAAATTACCTTCATAAGTTTCGAGAACAACAGACATAATAGGGAAGAGAGAGATCATTGATTGGCATAGCTATATAGCTGGGATTGAGAAGGTATAATTTTTTTGTTTTGAAAGCCAAGAGAATAGACACCTCTGATACCTCTCTTGTTTCTCCAGTCGTTAGGGAGAGGCACATATTGATTTTGCTACTTAATATAGGGCTATTTTTTCTTTGTATGACGGGCACATGTTCAAGTGCTGTTAGTGTCTCTCCAGTAACAAGTAGAGTCATGTGCTGCTGCTGAATTAGTGAAATGGAGGTGCTAAGAGGTAGACAGAACTTTTTGTCTCTAAGATTTTCCTGGATAATTTCTTGACAGCTTCTTAGCATAATATTTTAAGATTTTGGGGGCTAGATTTATATTTAAAGAATATTTTATCTTTGGATTATGTTGGAAATTTTCTATTTTCTTATTTCCATAATTGATAGCCGTTTCAGTTCTTTAATGTCTGTTGTGTTCTGTCAAGTACAAAATACACTTGTTTATCTTACACCTATCAAAGCCTATTATTAAGACAAAATAAATTACTGTTAATTTTTTTGTCTTTTTATTATTTTCTGCCTTATACTATTCTTGTATGTATTAGAGATTTGCAGATATTCTGTAAACAAATAGCAATAACTTTTATAATTGTGATATATTATGTAATCTTCAGTAACTCCTGGAACTTCAAGACCAAAGACAGACATAATACGATTTTAGTCTAATTGAAGGTGCTCTGACTCAGTCCCTAAGTGGTTTGTTGTTTTTAGATGGTAGTGACTTTTCCAGTGATTTATGGGAAAAATTTATGTGTTTTAGTGTTTAGTGTAAATGCAGGATGTGAAAACAGAGTTCTATAATCTGGAAGAACTAAGATGGAGCAGTGTTCAGAGAATGCTGCATTATCCAATAGAGACCAACTTTATTTTCATCTCTGGATACACATGGGTTCAAAGAATGACATTGAAATTATTTTCTGTTGCCACTTTTCCTTCCCAGGTAGCACATATTTGATGTATTTAAATTCTAAATGAAAGATAGATGTGTTCAGCCTTACAACTGCTAGAAAAGGATTTTAGTCATTCATTCACTAATAAGTCAAATTCCAAATTTAATTTAGGGGATGCTGAATTTATTCTTTCCATTTTTACATAATGATACTGCCTTCTTTTCCCTGTATTGAAAAATGGTGAACTTTAATTTGGATGGATTTTAAAAATAAAAATATGAAAGTAAGCTAAACCAAACATAATGACCGCTTTTCCCATTCTGGGATATTTTTATTTTTTTCTTGTGCATTTTAGGCACACATGAAAACCACAGACAGTCATATAAATAAGGTTGTAGTTAATTTTAGTGACAGTATTTCAAAGAAAATTAAATTGTTTTTCAGAGGCATTCTATGGTTAACAATCTATTTCTGATTATGGGAACAAATGTTTTTATTGGCTAGGTCATGGACGTCAGCAAAACAGTATTGTTTTGAACCTAGCTCCTTTTTAAGATGGCCTGTCTCAGAAGTAAATCTTTTTTTTTTTTTTTTTTTTTTTTTTGAGTTGGAGTCTCACTCTGTCGCCCAGACTGGAGTGCAATGGCCGCTCCTGGCCACCACAGCCTCAACCCGCTGCGCTCTGGCGATCCTTCCACCTCAGCCTTCCAAGTAGCCAGAACTACAGGCACGCGCTACCACACCCGGCTGATTTTTTTGATTTATTGTAGAGATGAGGTCTTGCCAAGTGCCCAGGCGGGTCTCGAACCCGCGGGCTCAGGCAGTTCACTCACCTCAGCCTCCCAAGGTGCGGGATTACAGGCTGAGCCACAAAGCCCAGCTTAGTAAATCTTTTTATATCATAATTCAGAAACACTAAGGCATATGTAGAACTATCTAATTTTCTTAAAAGACTAAATTACTGTGGTAAATAAACGTCATGACTTGAAAAAGAGAAACATTTAGTTAAAATTTGTAAATTTAAGATTCTTAAGAAATTAGTTCAGTTATTTAAATTGCACACCGGTGATTTGACTACCTGCCCATGTGAATTCAGTCTTCTGTAAGTATAGATTGGGGAGAAGAGGAAAACATAAGCTTGTATTCAACATTCTGCAGGTGTAACATAGGAAAAGTAGCTTTAATATGGAATGCTATTTGAGGGCAGAAAGGTGTAAATATCATGTATTGCTGCAATTCTTTAAGCTGTTTAGAATGCAATGAGTACAACAAATGGGATAGCAGTTCTTCATTTTACCTACATGTAAATAGATACTGTTTGGTCAGGGAACTGAGTGTAAAAGAATGGAAGAGAATTTTCTCCCCTTTTTATAGAAGGATATGCTTGAAAGGAGAATGAGAAAGGTAGTAAACATATTGGATGATAGAATCATGGCTTACACAGATTTTAAAAAGACAGGATTTATGGGTTCTTTAAGAAAATGAAATGTAATAGGTAAAAATGTAAGTTCCCGCATGTTGGAATAAAAAACTAGCTGTATAAGTAATTATTTGGAGGAAAGATAGGCAGATAATATGCCAACCAGAGAGATTTGAGAAGTATAAGGATAGCTTTAAAAGAATTATGAAAGGCATCTATGATAGATATTACAGATAGCATCTAAAGCCTCTGTGCTGAGGTAAGGTCCTAGGTGATACATTCAGTTTTACAAATGGTCTAGAGCTTAGTTATAAAGGATATATGGAAGGACTCTTTTTTTTTTTTTTTTGAGTTGAAGTCTCACTCTGTCACCTAGACTGGAGTGCAGTGGCCGCTCCCGGTCACCGCAACCTTGACCTGCTGGGCTCTGGCGATCCTTCCGCCTCAGCCTTCCAAGTAGCTGGAACTACAGGCGCACGCTACCAGGCCGGGCTAATTTTTTATTTATTGTAGAGATGAGGTCTCGCCAAGTTGCCCAGGCGGGTCTCGAACCCGCGGGCTCAGGCAATCCTCTCACCTCAGCCTCCCAAAGGCACGGGATTACAGGCTGAGCCACCGAGCCCGGTGGAAGGACTCTTGATTTTGATTAGCAGAGGCTAAAACATATCACTGCTATGAAGTATGAAGACATGACTTTTAAAACATACTAAGGATTAAAAAAAGCATTTTAAAAGTTATGTTCACAACAAAGCAAGTGGATATAAATGAGGATTAAGCTGGAAAGTGGTGGTTTGAGCTCATATTTTTGTTTCCCACTTCCAGACTTTTGTCTCCTTGAAGTAATAAAAGCACATGACAGGGAACCTGATGAAGTCTAGAGGGTGTATCTGAGGTAGTAGATTCTCTCAACATCTGCAAGGAAGAGGATAGTCAATCTTGGTGTTATGCACCTCACATTCCTCATTGCTCACCACAGTGAATTTCAGTTTCTCTCAATCCTGCTTATTTCCCTAGTGCATTGATAGCCTCCATTATGCTAGAAAATCTTTCCCCTACAGTCAGGTATTTCAGTATTGCTCTCAGAACCACCTTGAATAAAATTTTCTTGTCATGCTAGGGTTCTGCTATACCTGGTGCTTTGAAGCCAAAGAGAACTTCCTGAGGAAGATGTAGAACTACAATGGTCTGTCAGTGGAATAATGATGAGGTTTACCAGTTTGGAAAGTAGAGCTTTGTTCCTCTCTCATCAAGTGTTGCAGTTGGCTGGATGACCATTCTGACAGGCTAGAAGACATAGCCTCCAGCCAGAAGCCAGAAACGGACACTTAGAGTGTGGGAAGAATAAGACAAGAATTCAAGCTGAACAGGGTGTCCGAAGATACATAGTCAATCAGCTATAGGAGAAGTCATGAGTATTTATGGAAGGAGAACCATATGCATATGCAATTGAGCTTCATGCGCCTTCATGGGTCCCAAGTGTAAAAAATGGAAGCATTAGCATGATCTGAGTAGAGTGTTCGGCCCTCTGATGTCAAAAGGTGAAGCAGAGGATGCAAAAACCCTTTCAACATATTCTTCATAGACTGACCAGAACCATTCCATGGTCGATGGTTGATTATTAGGCAAAAAAGGAGGGGCAGCATCGGGGTTAGTTGATATCAGTGGAGTCTTTTGAAAAGGGCTGGTTAGTGTTTTGCTATTATGGAAGAAAAACTAATGGTGGTTAGTGAGAGGAGTGGGGGACATAAAATAAGGTGTGTCCAACCTGTTATCCTGTCATGACTGAGAACTCAGTTTTCAAGGTTACTCTGAAGTCTCCTTGACCAAGAGATGGTCTGTTTAGTCAGTGGGGGCGAGGGAGGCTTGGAATTTCATTTTTAGTTTACAAGCTTGATTCACTACAAATTTGTGTTGTTTGTAAGCAGCCTGGCCCTCATTACCACATGGTACCATACTGCTACTCATCTTTCATGTAGTTGTGTATCATATCTGGTTTTTTTTTTTTGAGCTGGAATCTCACTCGGTCGCCCAGACTGGAGTGCAGGGGCCGCTC
>NW_007246549.1:124084-145850 GCF_000164805.1 Carlito syrichta
CCCGCCTGGGCAGTGAGATCTCATCTCTACAATAAATCAAAAAAATCAGCCGGGCGTGGTTGCGCACATGCCTGTAATTCCAGCTACTGGGAAGGCTGAGGCAGAAGGATCGCCGGAGCCCAGCAGGTCGAGGCTGTAGTGGCTGGGAGCAGCCACTGCACTCCAGTCTGGGTGACAGAGTGAGACTACAACTCAAAAAAAAAATGTTTCAGATTATTCTTCTTCATTTGCTGTCTCCATTTCTCTATGATGCCAGTGTGGTACAATACAAAGAACCTACGGGATCTGGAATTGAAAAGCCTCAAGCAAAGTTAATTTAGTCTCTCTGATACTAATACTTTTTCTACAGGGATGTTACAGGTGATCATCTCTTAATATTTTAATAAATTATTGTGTTATAATTTCTTTTTATCTACTCTCCTTTTATGCCTCCATCTCACCTAAATCTCAAGGATTTACTCTGAGGTATCATTTATATCCTTTCCATTCTGAAATCACAAAGTTGAAGTTAATACTTTTTTTCTGAATTGGTTAAGTTAATACTAGCTGTTATAATATGTAAACCTGGAAATATCAGTGATTTAACATAAAAGAAGCCTATATATAATAGAAGACTAATTTGTGGCAGGGGGTAGCTGGGAGTAGGGTTTGCCATTTTAAAAATGTGGCCCTCAGGGTCATCTTGAGCATCTCAGTTGGCAAAGTGGAAAGAGAAAGCATGGAGGATAGTAAATGGATTTTATGGGATATGTCCTGAGGCAGAATATATCACTTCTACTCATATCCATTAATCAGAAGTCAGTCATATACCCACAGTTAACTATAATGGTAGTTTGGCAAATAAAGCCTAGGTGTGTGCTTAGGAGAAGGAAACAGATTTAAGGAACAAACAGCTTTCCTCAGTCATTCTGTTCTTGCTGAATCCAAAGATCTTTTCCCCTAATTTTCCTTGGTCACTTTATTTTTTGACATCACTAATTTAGCCTTTGTGGTAATAATAAAAAAATAAATGTTTGATCTTTGTTCCTGTTTCCTGTAAGAGAGCTTCTAAAACCATGGAAATAACTGTCTCTTGTATGCTAATGATGGCTAATGGGTTGATGGCACCTAAATACCTTCAAGATGAAGGGGCTGTTCATCAGAGGCAGCATCCAGGCATTTAGAGGATTGGAGCTTTCAGCCCCACTGGGGAAGAGAAAGGGGTTGGAGATTGAGTTCACTCACTCATGGCCAATGATTTAACCAATCATGCCGACTTAATTCTCTGTTAAAAACTCCCAGATGACAGGAGTCAGAGAAATTCCAGATTGTTGAACGCATTGAAGTCCTGTGAAAGTGACACACGTGAGAAAGGGCACGGAGGTTCTGCACTACCTCCCCACACAAACCTTGCCCTATGCATTTTTTCTGTTTGGCTTGTGAACCAAAAAAAGTCAATGAATTGAGGCAGTGTATCAAGGTTTATTCAGTAACGGTTAAGGACACAGAAAGGACAAGATAGAGTCAGTATAGTCAAAGAGCAGCCATTTTAACATGGCTTAACTTTGTCATTTTTTTTAAGAAGTTCACTTTAATTTATTCTCTAATTTCTAGCCAAGGACAGAACCAGTTTCTCAGAGGTAGCTACTGAGAATTGTTTTACAACCCCCTCCCAGCTTGTTTTGTGTTAATTAGCTTTTCTATTCCAAGTATTTGCCTAAAATACTTGAAGTTAACTTAATCAGCCCTTTGTGACCTTCATGACCAAGACAGACCCCATCAACATGACTACAGTCATGTGACTAACCTACCCATCTGCCTGCCGTCCATCACCTGACGTCAGTATCTGTGCTTGCCTGTCCCCTGTGCTTGCCTGTCCCCTTCATAATTACGTGAAACAAACTACCACCCAATCACCTTAACAACCTGCCCCTGACAAAGGGAAGGTTTAAAAGCATTCATTCTTAAGCAACCTTTCGCCTTCTAAGCTCTGTGACTCTGAGCTATGACTACCATATTTTCCTAAGATTTGGCCCCTTTCCCCACCTTGGGGAGGTGAATCTCCTCTCTTTTCTCTCTCTTTCTAATGTACTTTCTAAATAAACTACATTTTCTAATCTAACTTCTGTGCAATTCTTTGCATCATACATGGGGTACTGGATCACAGACCCCCTGGTCTGACCTAATATTTTGGAGGCCCTGCTGGGATTTTGACCTAACAGACACATCTGGGAAAAAGAAACACAAATCACAGCAGCATCTGTGATTTGTGTTTTTTCTGGTGTGGTTATGATGACATCAGTATATAAAGGAGAAAGGGTAGCCAGGAGAGGAAGGAGAAAAAAGAAGAAAATGGATGGAGGGTAGGCAAAAGTTACATTCTTGTGAAGGTTTTCAGTAGTGCTCAGTGAACTTACATTTTACATATGAAAAGAGGGAGGAGAGGAACAAACAATTATATGTTCAATATGTTACTCAGTTAAATGTATGTCATATAAGATAAGGTAAGCAGTGGAAAGATAGAGTAGAGGAGGAAGTCTATTATGCATTTGGCTTAGTCTTGTCCTACTTGTGAAGGTAACATGTTAACTTACATTACCAAGGTGATCTCTAACAGCTTTTCTTCTGGGGCTTGCCTGCAGAGATGACGTGTATTCTGAAAGATTTGGGGTCTTACAAGGAGTTTCCTTGTGAGTAATACATAAGGGAGACCATCTGGGGAAGTGTGTGGTTTCCTATCTTTGCCTCATTTGGGAACAAAAGGAAGACAGTATTGGCTTGACTTTCCCTTTGGCATAGTTAGTTTGGAGTCCCAAGATTCTGTTTTTCTTCACAGGCTGTTCCTTAGTTGTATCCTTTGTAATAAACCGCTAAATGTAAATAAAGTATTGCCCTGAGTTCTTTGAGTCATCCTAGCAAATGATCAAATCTGAGGTTTTTGAAGTCAGCTGGGGAGCAGTGTGATTAGTCTCGCCAAGTTGCCTGGGCTGGTCTCAAACCTGCGGGTTCAGGCAATCCACTTGTCTCAGCCTCCCTAGGTGCTGGGATTACAGGCTGAGATTAGCCTTAATGCACTATTTTTGGCTGGTGTCTGAAGTGGTAACAGGCCCTTGACCCGTGAAGTCTATGTTAACTCTGGGGAGTTAGTATCAGAATTTAATTGAATTTTTGAACACTCAGTTTGTATCAGAGTATTGATTGGTGATGGAAAAACCATACATTTGGTGTCAGAAAACACAACACAGTCTTTATCATGTTATATATTTTCTTAATTTCAGCTCTAGTTTCTTCTCGTACGCTATCATTTTCTCTGTAAGATTGGGTTTTTAGTTATTTGTTTCCCTGGAAATTTGTGGTATCACTATTTTTTGCCAGTCTTTTGTGCTTGAATTTTAGTCATACCTTTGATGATCCTTTTCTGCAATTCCTGTAACCTGTGTTGCCTACATGCCTCAGATCCATATTTTGTATCTTTTTCTAACACTAGGTTTTTAATACAGAGTGAATTTGAGTAACGAATAACCTAGAATGTTAAATAGGGGATAGTTCCTGCCTAATTTCACTTCTAGCAATTTGTCCTATTATTGTCTGAGTAAATACTTGACTGCTGTCTCTCAAAGTTAATAAATCAAGGGGCAGATAACTGGCAGACATTTATTCAGAATTCAGGGAGACAGAACCTGGCACCTGGCATTTTGGAACCAGTCTGTTTACCCCTTAGGGTCCACAGACTGTTTTTATAAGTTTAGGGTTGCTGGTACCTACTTTGACTTCCTGAATGACAGAGCATTGTATAGAACTTAAGTTACAGCTGCATTTTGTCAATAGTAACATCTATGGTCCACATTTCCTGGTGCCAGTTACCAAGAGTAGCCCACAGTTTTTCTTATCAGTAACACCAGAGAAGTTGATCAAGGTAGCCATATGGTAAGGGAGTTAACGAAGTCTAATACAAAGTAAAATATTATTCACTACAACTTACTGTTAATTAGTAGTTATAACACTCAAAAAGTTATATAAATTACAAGGCTCTTGGTTACATGGGTATTATATTTTTCAAATCTATGACTACTGATGAAAGGAAGTGAATAGGGACTCATTTCTCTCCATTGAGTGAGTGTGGTCTGCAGTGGAGGTAAGAATTCTTTGAAGTGACTTATGGGGAACATATAGGAGATAAGGGAAAATACTTTTCTGTATTCATTCTCAGGATGTAAGCGTGTGCAGGTCCGCTTGAACGCTCGTTATATCTTTCTTTAAGGATTGTGGCAATATGGACAGACAATGGTGGGTTTCCATATCACTATCCTTAATCCAAAACCAAGATAACTATATATTATTCAAACCAGAATGCTTTTGAGAGTGAAAGGGAGTGAATGTAAAACATACATAAACTGGGACTATCCTGAATAAACTGATGATGGTTCAGTTTGATACAAGTATGAAGTTATTCATACCTTTACATGAATGTATGCAGAAGGTTGGAAACGACTTAAATGACCCCAGTTAGGGGGACTGGTTGAATTAGGGGCACCACAGCTATTCATCAGAACAAAATGCAGCTGTTAAAAAAGTATCAGATGAAAATATGCTAACATTCACCAATAATTTGGGAAATGTAAATCAAAACCACAGTAAGATACTACTTTACACCCATTGCTTTGGCTACTATTAAAAAAAGAAAATAAGCCGGGCTCGGTAGCTCAGCCTGTAATCCTGTGCTTTGGGAGGCTGAGGTGAGTGGATTGTCTGAGCCCGCGGGTTCAAGACCCACCTGGGCAACTTGGTGAGACCTCATCTCTACAATAAATAAAAAAATCAGCCTGGTGTGGTAGTGCGCACCTGTAGTTTCAGCTACTTGGAAGACTGAGGTGGAAGGATTGTTGGAGCCCAGCAGGTCGAGGCTGCAGTGACCAGGAGCGGCCACTGCACTCCAGTCTGGGCGACAGAGTGAGACTCCTACACACACAAAAAAAAGAAAATTATAACTGTTGGTGAGGATATGGAGAAGTTAGAATCTTCGTGCACTATTGGTGGGAATATAAAATGGTGCAGCCACTGTGAAATATACTATGGAGTTTCTTCAGAAAAATTAAAAATAAAATTATATGTACTCCTGCAGTTTCAGTTCTGGGTATATATCTAAAAGAACTGAAAGCAGAGACTCAAACAGATATTTGTACACACATATTCATATTAGCATTGTTTGCAGTAGTCAAAAGATAGAAGCAACTTAGGTGTCTGTAGACTGATGAATAAATAAAACATATTGTATACATACAACGGTATATTATTCAGACTTAAAAGGGAAGGAAATTCTGACAACATATGCCATAAGCCAGTCACAAAACATATGGTACAACATATGCCATAAGCCAGTCACAAAAAGGCAAATAGTGTATCGCTTCACTCATGTGAGATATCTAGGGTAGTGGAATACATACAGACAGAAAGGAGAATGGAGGTAGAGAGGGGAGAACTAATACATTTTGTTTAATGGGTGTACTCATTAAGATGGGAAGAGCTCTGGAGTTTAGTTGCACAATGTGAATGTACTTAACTGAACTATATACTTAAAAATGGTTAAGATGGTAAATTTAATATATATTTTACTATAGTTAACTTTTTGTTGTTGTTGTTGTTGAGTTGGAGTCTCACTTGGTCACCCAGACTGGAGTGCAGTGGCCGCTCGCCTGCTGGGCTTCGGCGATCCTTCCGCCTCAGCCTTCCGAGTAGCCAGAATTATAGGCATGCGCTACCACGCCTGGCTGATTTTTTGATTTATTGTAGAGATGAGGTCTCGCTGCCCAGGCGGGTCTCGAACCCACGGGCTCAGGCAATCCACTCACCTCAGCCTCCCAAAGGCGCGGGATTACAGGCTGAGCCACCGAGCCCGGCTTATAGTTAACTTTTTTAAAAAGTATGAGAGCTGACATGAATAAATCTCTAAGACATATATCAAGCAGCCAAAAACAATTTGAGAAAAAAAAGAACATAGTTGGAAGATATAGCGCAGTAACCCCAAATCTGAAAGGGCTTGTATGTAATGTTTACCAGTTCCAAAGAAGTCACCCAGAGGTCCAGCAGGGAAAGACTAGTTTATTAGAACTTAAGAGAGGCACCGTTGGCAGCAGGTTGGTGAAGAATCCACCACTCAGGATAGTACAGCATGCAGTTTCATAATCAAGCAAATTAATTATTCAAATTGCTATAGGGGATTTCCAATTACATTGAGTGAAAGTGCTACCTACATTGTCTTCAGCTTTGCCTGATCGTCTGCATTCCATGACACATTACTGGAAATATGCAGATCCTTCAGAGGCTGTGTGGGGGGAAGAAAGAAGCCAGGTAAAGGGGGAACCAGTCTATGTCTGGACAGTACTTCACAGAGAACTTATACTACCTGGTTTCAAGACATACTGTTAAAGCTCAATAATCAAGACAGTATGGTATTGGCCTAGACATGTAGATACATGGAACAATCTAGAAGCAAACTCATACATCTGTTATAAATTGATTTTGTTTCTGAAATGTTCTACTTTGTTGAAAGAAAAGCATTTAGCTAGTTTTTTGTTTTTCCTTTTATTTTTAGGGATGTGTAATAATTCTACATACTTATGGGATACAAAATATTTTGATATGTGTATACAGTGTTGTAATGATCAATCAGGGTAATTAGCATAAATATCACTTTGAACATTTATCATTTCTTTGTGTTTTAAACATTCAAACCTCTCTTCTAGTTTTTTGAAAATATACTCTGAATCGGGTCCTCAATGCCAGGGCCACAGACAGGTACCGGTCCATGGCCTGTTAGAAACTGGGCTGTCCAGTAGGAGATGAGTGTCAGGCAAGCCAGGGAAGCTTCATCTATATTTACAGCTGTTCCCCATCACACATTACTGCCTGAGCTCTGTCTTCTGTCAGATCAGTGGTGGCATTAGATTCTCATAGGAGCACAAACCCTTTTGGGAACTATACATGCAAGAGATCTCGGTTGTACTCTCTTTATGAGACTCTAATGCTTGATGATCTGAGGTGGAGCTGAGGTGGTAATATTAGTGCTGAGGCCTGGCTGCAAATACAGATTAACATTAGTAATGAGGTTTGATTGCACAGAACCATAATAAATCAATTGCTTGCAGATTTATTTCAAAACCCTGTCAGCAAGTGGCAAGTGAGTTATATAGTTCAATTGTGTGGCAGCATCTGGTGGCAGACTTCAAGTCAGAATTCGACACTTATTTTAGACCCTGCATGGCCTACCCATTATTTTATTTACCACTTCTGTCCACACTTCTTTTTTTATTTTATGGTGAGTTGTATAATTATTTCACTGCATTTTAAAATGTAATAATTATAGAAATAAAGCACATAATAAATGTTATGCGCTTGAATCATCCTGAAACCATATCCTTCCTGCCACCCTCTGATCCATGGAAAAATTGTCTTCCACGAAATCCGTCCCTGATGCCAAAAAGTTGGGGACTGCTGCTTTAAATTATTGTTAACTATATTCACCTAGTAGTGCTGCAGAATGCTGGAACTTATTTCTACCATCTAGCTATAACTTTGTATCTGTTAACCAATCCTTTTCTTTGCATTCCTCTCCCCATACTTCCCAGACACTAACAGTTCTACTTTCTACTTCTATGAGCTTATTTATTTATTTGCTTTTAGCTTCTCCTTATGAGTGGAACATGCAGAATTTATCTTTCTGTGCCTGACTCCCTAAGTTGATTTTTGACAGAATTCAGTTGTGGAAAGGATAGCACAAATGGTGCTGGAACAACTGAAAATCCATTTGGGGAAAGAAATTAGCTTTGACCCTTAATCATGTCATTCACAAAAATTAACTTGAAATGGATCATAGATTAGATGTAAAGGCTAAAATTAAAAAGCTTTTAAAAGAAAACTTAAGACTTTGTGAACTTTAGCTAGGCCAAAATTTTTTTATGCCAAATGCACGACTGAATAAAGTTTCTCTGGAGTTACTGAAAACCCTCGAGACATAGTATATCACTATGCAAAAAATGTGGGGAGCCAAATGGTAAGAAAACCCACTTTGTTATATAGATTTCCCTTGGATCTGCAAAATCTCTGGATGCTATTTGGGCCTTCTATTTTTTGCTGTTTATCTTTAGTGAGGAGGTTGACAGTGGACGACATGAGGGGATGTGAGATACTCTACCACTGGTTGCACCTAGGAAGGCAGAGCAAGATTTCCTCAGGTGGCATCTATTCTGCTAGATGCCTGGTTTTCTTTTTCAGAAGTCAGAATTTTGGGAATATTATAAAATGTGGACTGGATGTGAGAGGCTCATGCCTATAATCCCAGCACTTTGAGAGGCAAAGGAGGCAAGACGAATGCCTGAGCCCAGGAGTTCGATACCAACTTGGACAACTTAGCAAGACTTTATCTCTACAATAAATTTAAAAATTAGCCAGAAATGGTGGTGGGCAAATGTAGTTCCAGCTGCTTAAAAGGATGAGGTGGAAGGATTGCCTGAGCCTAGTAGGTCAAGGCTGCCGTAGCTGTGAGTGTGCCACTGTGCTCCATCCTGGGCAACAGAGTAAGACTCCAACTCAAAAAAAAAAAAAAAAGGGGATAACTTTGGACAATAAGACTTTTTAATTGAAGTTTTGATTGCTGAAGATAGTGTTTAACTTTAGATATGAAGAACATTGTATGTGAAAGACTGGTATGGAGAAAAGATACTGAACTCTGGGATTTTATCTATGTTTTTACGAATATATGTATATATATCAATATATAAATTGCTTATAAAGGGCAACAGCTGTTTAGAGAGAGCATTCTCTGGGTCATATAATCTATTTCCAAAAGGTATATAAAGAATGCTATTTTTATAGTACTTATCGCCCCTCTATTCTTGGTCTAATTAAGTTCTTTGTTGATCCAGACATCCTATTTAATGTATAAAACATATTTGCATCTTTTTTTTTTTTTTGAGTCAGAGTCTCACTCTGTCACTCAGGCTGGAGTGCAGTGGCACGTTCCAGGCCACCCCAGCTCATAGCCACCCCAGCGTCCACCTTGCTGGGCTCAGGTGATCCTTCTGCTTCAGCCTTCAAAGTAGCTGGGACTACGGGTGCATGCTACCACGTCCAGCTAATTTTTAAATTTATTGTAGAGATGAGGTCTTGCCAAGTTGCCCAGGCTGTTCTCTAACCTATGAGCTCAGGCAATCCCCTCACCTCGGCCTCCCAAAGTGCTGAGATTACAGGCCTCAGCCACCACCTGGGCCTATTTACATCTTTTTTACATTTGTATTGTTCTTGGAGGAACTATGTGTAACTTTGCCAGTTATGAATAGTACCATGCCTGGTAATACCTTCTTATAACTTGTCCTAACTTAAAATACCTTTAAGTTAGCCAGAATAACTTGCAAATATGTTCATTTTTAAAAATGAAGTATTTGGTGTCCTCTAATGGTAATTATATAGCTATAAAAAGTGACTAATATAACTAATATATACAGTTTGAGAGTGAGGGGGTTACTAAGTTGACAAAATAAACAAATATATGTATTTGTGGAAGAAAAAGTTTTTAGTCTTTGAAGACAAAAAGTTTATTAATCATTTATAAAATCTATCAGTGATGTGGTTATATCTATTCTTTTTTTTTTTTTCCTGAGTTGGAGTCTCACTCTGTCTCCCAGGCTGGAGTGCAGTAGCACGCTCACAGCCACCGCAGCTTTGACCTGCTGGGCTCAGGTGGTCCTTCCACCTCAGCCTTTCATGTAGCTGGAACTACAGGTACGCACTACTGCATCCGGCTAATTTTTTTTTTATTTACTGTAGTGACGAGGTCTCACCAAGTTGCCCAAGCTGATCTTGAACCCCTGAGCTCAGCCAATCCTCTTGCCTCGGCCTCCCAAAGTGCTTGGATTACAGGCTTGAGTCACCATGCCCAGCCTGTGTCTACTCTTAAAGCAAATTATTATCATCACTAAGCTTTTCTTTCAATAATTGCTTTGGAGTTATACATATATCTTAACTGAAAGTATTTCTATGTAACTTGTACTTAATGTTCAGTAATAGCTTACTATTGTATTGTGCTGAAATGTGTCCATGATGGGAGATTGTAAGAATGCTTTCTGACCTCTTTTAAAATATAATTAAAGCTAAATATAGGGTACCTATCATACATTAATCATAAACCATCCTTAGTAAAGTTTTTTTTTTTTTTGAGTTGGAGTCTCACTCGGTCGCCCAGACTGGGGTGCAGTGGCCGCTTCCGGCCACCGCAGCCTCGACTTGCTGGGCTCCAGCAATCCTTCCGCCTCAGCTTTTTTTTTTGAACAGTTAATTCTAGCTAGCTTAAAGATACTTTAAGCCAGGCCAAAAACTCTCTGGAATCTAAATTATATGTGGAAATTAGAAAGATCATTTCAAAAATTGGGAAAATTTGCATAAAGATTTGGAAAACTAAGAAGAAAAATAGTTTTAGGTAAGTTAAATGTATTTATTTTTATTTTATTTTTGAGTTGTAGTCTCTCACTCCGTTGCCCAGGCTGATGTGCAGTGGCATTCTTATGGCCACCCCAGCATTGACCTTCTGGGCTCAGGCGATCCTTCCTCCTCAGCCTTCCAAGTAGCTGGAGCTATAGGCCGATGCTACCACATCCGGCTAGTTTTCTGATTTATTGTAGAGATAAGGTCTCTCCAAGTTGCCCAGGCTGTTCTTGAACCAGTGGGCTCAGGCAATCCTCTCACCTCTGCCTCCCAAACTGCTGGAATTACAGACTTGAGCCACTGTGCCTGGCGTAGGTAAGTTAAATGTATTTCTAAGGGCTAAAATCAATCTTGATTCATTATAAAAATTAAAATTGAAATTAAAATTGAGAATAGCTTGTCCTGTGTTACAGCTACCTACTAGTTGCTCAGATGGTAATAAAATCCTGGTGTTTTTACTGTCTGCTAAAGCTTAGTTTTCTAAAACTAAAATAAAATACTTTACTAGCTGTATTATATGGGGCAAGCTAATTCTTTTTTTTCATTTTCTATTTTAAAGATGTGTGCTACAATTCAGGATTAGGTATACAAGTGGACATCGTATAGGTAATGTTTGGGCCTCCTTTTGGTCCCCACTTTGCCTGGTTTGAGATCAGGTACCCTTCTTGATGTGTCTTGTCTCCCCCCTCCCCCAATATCCCACTATTGCCAATCCCTTTCTTATAGTAGTATGGTAAATATTCAGGATCTGCTTATGAGGAGAATATGTGGTACTCTGTTCTTTGTTTCTGTGATAGATCATTGAGTATTATTGACTCTAAATCTATCCAAGTTGCTGCGAAGTTCATATGTTTGTCTTTCTTTTTTTTTTTGAGTTGGCGTCTCACTGTCGCCCAAACTGGATCCTTCTGCCTCAGCCTTCCGAGTAGCTGGAATTATGGAGTTATAGGTGCGCGCTACTACGCCCAGCTGATTTTTTGATTTATTGTAGAGATGAGGTCTCGCTGCCCAGGCGGGTCTCGAACCCGCGGGCTCAGGCAATCCACTCACCTCAGCCTCCCAAAGGCGTGGCATTACAGGCTGAGCCACCAAGCCCGGCTCCTGTAGTTATTGATAGACATGTCCCTGTAAGTCCTTCTTATAATAAAACGTGACCCTAATTTAAAATCTTCACCGGGATAATGATGAAAATGTTATGGAGTCTTGAGGTTTGGAGGAGACCAAAGATTTCTTGGTTAAATTCCAACCTTCCTTTTGGTGATTAAATCAGTGTGTATATAATACCTTTGCCAAGTGATCATCTAGTTTTGGTTATATTAAATACATCCAGTTATTCTCCTCTCCTTTCCACCCCCTTTCCCCTCCCCTGCCACCTCCTTCTTCCGCTCCCCCCCACCTCCCCTTCCTCTTTTCTTTTTTTTTGAGTTGGAATCTCACTGTGTCACCCAGGCTGGAGTACAGTGGCTCACTCATGGCTACTACAGCCTCTGTCTGCTGGGTTCAGGCAATCCTTCTGCCTCAGCCTTCCAGATAGTGGGAACTACAGGTGCATGCCACCATGCCCAACTAATTTTCTGATTTGTTGTAGAGATGAAGTCTTGCCCAGTTTCCCAGGCTGAGCTCAAACTCCTGGGCTCAGGCAGTTCTCTTGCCTCTGCATCCCAAACTGCTGCGATTACAAGCCTGAGCACTGCGCCTGGCCATTATTCAACTGTAAATATTTCTTAGTGCCTGTTATGTGCTGGTCAATATGTTGAGTGCTGGGAATATTGTAGTAAATAAAACCAATGTGGCCTGTGCTGTCATAGAGTCAGTTTTGTACAGTTTTTGTAGTGATGGTGAACTTTCTCTTGAATGTATACTCACCTTCATTCATACACATTATGTTTAAGAGTCTTGTTCTTTTCCATGAATTTTTAAGAGCTTTAACTTGCTGTATGCTGAAAGTCAAGTTGTTGTTACTGTACTTGAAAATATTATGAGATTTTTCTTCTCAATAGCCTATTTGCTAAATTTGTAATAAAATACATATTTAGCTGGGCGTGGTGGCTCACACCAGTAATCTTCGCACTTTGCCTGAGCCCACGGGTTCGAGAGCAGCCGGGGCAACTCGGTGAGGCCTCGTATCTACAATGAATCAAAAAAAATTGGCTGGGTGTGGTGACGCATGCCAGTAGTTCCATCATTTGGAAGGCTGAGGTGGAAGAATTGTCTGAGCCCAGCAGGTCTAAGCTGTGGTGGTCGGGAGTGTGCCACTCCACTCCAGCCTGGGCAACAGAGTGAGACTCTGTCTCAAAACAAACAGACAAATGTATTTAAATTGCTTTTTTCGAGTTGGCGGTCCTAAATTTTTGAATATGCCATTAAATTATAAATATAGAACTCTTAACCTAATAAAATATAATTTTCTAGAACTTAGGCAGGGCAGAATGTAGATTCTTTCCTTCCTATTTAAATATATTATACTTAGGGTGAGATTCTAGACACTGTCTAGTTGGTTCTGTGTGGTACTGGATGTTTACTATGGCAGTATACTTTTAGGATCTTAGTTAAGTTGTCTTCTGCCTTTCAGAAAATAAATTTCAATTCTGGCAAATCTTTGGAATTATTTTTGGCTAGTTTTGCAACAGATCATGTTGGAGACTGAAAACTAGTGTCAGCTGTTGGTAGTGGAGCCATGAGCTTTTGCTACAACTCTGAGACTCACTTTTAGGGCTTTTAGATACAGTGTTGCAAGGGAATGAAAATGGCAAGGCACCAGATAATGTAAAGTTAATTCAATTCATATTATGTTGGATTAATATCTGTGGCAAGTTTCTAATACTAACAGCAGCTATGGTGATCTGAGATTATAAAATATATTGCTGTTACCTAATAGTGGAAGCCTGTACTACGAGGGGCCTGCCCTCCAAAAAATAATTTCGTTTTTTTGGGGAGGTCCCTCATAAAAAGAACTGTCCTTAATTATTCTTGGATCTGTGGAAATTATATAGTTTTGGGCATTTCTTTTCTCTAATTTCCCACCACCAATCTCCATTTAAATAAACTATCCATATCCATTTCTTTTCATTCATTGTAAATGTTTAGTTATGATTTAAATAGAGCCTATCTATCTAACTGCATGCCAGATATGGGTGTTAGAATTTGGAGAGTGGTGGAGTGTTGGTTGTTTGGTTCTAATAATTCAACTAGTAAAACTTGTGATTGCTTTATTTTGTTTTGTTTTTTTTTTTTTTGAGTGGAAGTCTCACTCTGTCACCCAGACTGGAGTGCAGTGGCCGCTTCCGGCCACCGCAGCCTCGACCTGCTGGGCTCCGGCGATCCTTCCGCCTCAGCCTTCCAAGTAGCCGGAATTACAGGCATGCGCCACCACGCCCGGCTGATTTTTTGATTTATTGTAGAGATGAGGTCTCGCTGCCCAGGCGGGACTCGAACCCGCGGGCTCAGGCAATCCACTCACCTCAGCCTCCCAAAGGCGCGGGATTACAGGCTGAGCCACCGAGCCCGGCGCTTTATTTTGTTTTTAAAGAGTCTATTTAAATGGATTCCTAAAATAATATTCTCAGCTGCATTCTAATTTTCTTTTTTGAATGGGAGAGAAAGTAGTGCCATTTTAGTTAATGCTCTGTCCAGTTACAAGGAAGATACTTGCTTAGATAACTTTAAACCTTGAGTTCTTATTTCAAGGACACATCAGAAACTCTTTGGGTAATCAGCATTAGGGTATGTCTTTTCACTCTTGGCTGTATTTATCATGGTGAATTATATTACTTCATCACTCCAAGGACAGAGATTCCAGTTAGTTCCACTATTTAACATTAGCATCCACTAGGCTTATATTCAACTGCTTATAACAGAATACCCAAACTATAGTGACTTAAATTAGATGAGGATACATTTTTCTTCTTTGCTTAAAAAAGAAAAAACACTGGAGGTAGGTGATTTGGACTGGTATAGTAACTTTGTTTGACTTTCTGTCTCTTCCTTTTTAGGGTGTGACCCTTCATGTTCTCATTCTAGGCAGAAAGAAGGGAAAAGGGAGACAGTGCTAAAAAATGCAACAAAGTCCCCCTCCTTCTATTTTTATTTTGTTTTGTTTTATTTGATCTTTTTTGAGTCGGGATCTCTGTTGCCCAGGCTGGAGTATAGTAGCACAATCACAGCTCACCTCATGACTCACTGCAGCCTCAAACAGTCCTCCTAATCTCAGCCTCCCAAATAGCTGGGGCTATAGGTGCATGCTGCCACACCTGGTTAATTTTTAACTTCTTGCACCTGAATGTCCCCTTTGAGGGGGCATTGTAAATCATAGCAAACCACTCACATGTCCCCTCTTGGGGGACATAAAGAGATTGCTGGTGATTATATAGGACAAATTTATGCAAGTGCAAATTTTTCAAAAGTGTATGTTTTCTTGAAGTTTGCCATTCAAATTGCACAAAAAAGCAAATAAAGAGATGGAATGTGTACTGAGATATGATCGATCAATTGAGAAGTGGTATTTAGGAATCACGAGTGTATCTTTCCACATCTTCTTCAAACAACAACCTGGACAGTAAATTACATGCATTGTCTGCTTGAACAGAAAAACACCAGGTGGACGACATCAAACAAATTAACATTGCACAGCTTGTATCAAAGGGTTAATTTTTTTTTTTTTGTAGAGACAAGGTCTCACTGTGTTGCCCAGGGTGATCTGGAACTCCTGGGTTTAAGTGATCCTCCTACCTAAACTTCCCAAAGTGCTGGGATTACAGATGTATATAAGGCCATAATTCCTGTATTTTTAATCCTCTCTTTTTCCTTCCTCCTTTTCCCTTTTCTTCTTCCTTTTCACCTTCTAGCAAAAACTTGAAGAACTTACTGAAAAAAGAGATTAGGGTATGGAAAGAGGCAAGGTTTTTGTCTTAGAGTCAGTTTCTGAAATATTATAGAAAGAGGCATAGTTTTGGGAATGGAGAGTTTGAATTTGGTGGTTAGACATGTTTTTTTGTTTTGTTTTTTTTTGAGTTGGAGTCTCACTCTGTTGCCCAGACTGGAGTGCAGTGGCCGCTCCCGGCCACCGCAGCCTCGACCTGCTGGGCTCCAGCGACACTTCCACCTCAGCCTTCCGAGTAGCTGGAACTACAGACATGCGCTACTACGCCCGGCTAATTTTTTGATTTATTGTAGAGATGAGGTCTCGCTGCCCAGGCGGGTCTCAAACCTGCGGGCTCAGGCAATCCACTCACCTCAGCCTTCCAAAGGCGCGGAATTACAGGCTGAGCCACCGAGCCCGGCTAGACATGTTTTTATTTCACCAACGCTTGTGGTGTATGTCCATTTATATTTTAAGAGCTGTAAAAAATTGCATATTTCAACCTTATGACTACCATACAATGTTAAGTATAGGTTGAATATCCCTTATCCAAAATGCTTGGGACCAGAAGTGTTTTGGATTTTGGAGATTTTCAGATTTTGGCATATTTGCAGATCTAACCAGTTGAGCATCTTTAATCTAAAAACCCAAAGTCTTAAATGCTCCAATGGGCATTTCCTTATCTTGGTGCTCAAAAAGTTTCAGATTTTGGAACATTTCAGATTTTGGATTTTCACATTAGGAATGCTCAACTTGTATTATTATTCTCATTTTATAGGTGAAGAAATTAAGGCACAAAGAGGCCAAGTAATTTGTTCAACGTCAACATAGCTAGTGACTGCAAAACCTGGAATGCACGTTCTAGATTTAAATTAGGGCAGTCTGCCTCCAGAGATCATGCTATTGATGAGGCCAAAGTGTATGTGGAACAGTCAAGTAAAGACTGTCAATAGGCATGTGATTATCTGCTTGATACAGATTTGTATTTCTTCTTTGGAAAAATATTCATTCAAGGCCTTTGCCCATTTTCTAATCTAGTTATTTATTTATTTGCTATAGAGTTGTTTTAATTACTTATACATTTTGGATATTAACCTCTTATCATATTTTCTCCCATTCCATACGTTACTTTTGTTGATTGTTTCCTTTGCTGTGCAGAAAAATTTAAACTTAATGTAATTCAACTTGTTTATTTTTGCTTTTGTTGCTTGTGCTTTTGTTGTAATATCCCAAAAATTATTGCCAAAACCAATGTCAAGGAGCTTTTCTCCTACATTTTTATTTAGGGGTTTTACATTTTCAGGTCTTACACTTGTCTTTAATCCATTTTTAGCTGATTTTTGTGTATGGTTTTCATCTCATTCTTTTGCATGTGGATATCTAGTTTTCCCACCAGTTTATTGAAGAGACTATTTTTTTCCCCATTGTATATTCTTGGTGCCTTTGTCAAAGAACAGTTGACCATATATGTGTGTTTGTGTATATTAGTGTGTGTGTATGTTTTCCAGTACCATACTGTTTTGATTACTGTAGCTTTATAATACAATTGGAAATGAGGAATTGTGATTTGCTCTTTCTCTAGATTGTTTTAGCTATTCAGGTCCTTTGAGGTTCTGTGAGTGTTGGAATTGTTTTTTCTATTTCTTTTTTTTTGAGTTGGAGTCTCACTCTGTCGCCCAGGCTGGAGTGCAGTGGCTGCTCCCGGCCACCGCAGCCTCAACCTGCTGGGCTCTGGCGATCCTTCCGCCTCAGCCTTCCACGTAGCCGGAGTTACAGGCATGCGCTACCACGCCCAGCTGATTTTTTGATTTATTGTAGAGATGAAGTCTCACTGCCCAGGCGGGTCTCGAACCTGCGGGCTCAGGCAATCCATTCACCTCAGCCTCCCAAAGGCGTGGGATTACAGGCTGAGCCACCGAACCTGGCTATTTCTTTTCTATTTCTAAGTATTTTATTTTTGATGCTTTCATACATGAGACTGTTTTCTTAATATCTGTTTTGGATAGTTCATTACTAGAGTATAGAAACAACTGTTTTTTATATGTTGTTTTTGTATCCCATATTTTACTGAATTCATTTATTACTTCTAACAGATTTTTGGTGGGGTCTTCAGGGTTTTTTCTCTCTTTGTATAACATAATGTCATCTGGAGACAAAGACAGTTGTATTTTTTCCTTTTCTCTTTGAATGTCTTCATTTCTTTTTCTTATCTAATTGCTCTGGCTAGGACTTCCAATCCCGTGTTGAAGAGATGTGGTAAGAGTAGGCATCCTTTTCTGTTTCTGATGTTAGAGGAAAAGTTTTCAGCTGTTTACCATTATGTATGATGTTAGTGGTGGACTTTATTGTGTTGAAATAACATTCCTTCTATACTTAATTTATTGAGAGTTTTTATCATTAAAGGATGTTGGATTTTATTAAATGCTATTTGTATAACTTAAGATGAGGATATGATTTTTATTCTTCATTCTGTTAATGTGGTATTTCACATTTATAGATTTACATATATTTAGCTATTTTTGCATCTCAGGGATAAATTTTATGAGATGATGGTGTTTTTAATGTGCTGTTGAATTCAGTTTATTAGCATTTTGTTGAATATTTTTGAGTCTGTGTTAATTAAGGATGTTGGCTTGTAATTTGTTTTAATAGTTCTTATATGACTTTGATATGAAGGAAAATGCTGGTCTTGTAAAATGAGTTTGAAAGTATTCTCTCTTTTAAAATTTTTTGCAAGAGTTTGGGGACGATTGATATTAATTTTTAAAAAAATATTTGCTGGAATTCACCAGTGAAGCCATCAGGTCTAAGACTTTTTTTGTTGTTGTTGGGAGATTTTTGATTACTGATTCAGTTTCCTTGCTCATTATTTATCTGCTTATATTTTGTATTCATGTTTCAGTGTTAGTAGGTTGTATGTTCCTAGGTATTTATACATTTCTTCCAGGTTATTGAATTTGCATATAATTGTTCATAGTGTCTCTTATGATCATTTCTATTTCTGTGCGGTCACTTATAATATCTAGTATTTCATTTCTGATTTATTTATTTGAGTCATCTTTTTTTCCCTTAGTCTAGCTAAAGTTTGTCAGTTTTTTTTAATATTTTTTTAAAAAACCTGTTGGGTTTATCAATTTTTTTTTTTCTATTGCTTTCCTAGTCTGTATTTCACTTATTTCTGCTCTAATCTTTATTATTTCCTTTATTATGCTCACTTTGAGCTTAGTTGGTTCTTTTTCTAATTCCTTGAGGAATAAAGTGAAGTCATTTATTTGAAATATGTTTTTTTTGCATCAGAGTCTCACTCTGTTGCCCAGGCTGGAGTGCAGTGGTGCCCTCACAGTCATTGCAGCCTTGATCTGCTGGGCTCAGGTGATCCTTCTGTCTCAGCCTTCCAAGTAACTGGAACCACAGGTGGGTGCCACCGCACCCAGCTAATTTTTTTGATTAATTATAGAGAAGAGGTCTTGCCATGTTGTGCCCAGGCTGATCTTAAGCTCCCGGGCTCAGGCAATTTTCTTGTCTCTGCCTCTCAAAGTGCTAGGATTACAGGCATGAGCCACTGTGCCCCACTTGTTTTTTGTTTTTAAAGACAGAGTCTTTAAACACTCTGTCACCCAGTTTGGAGTGCAGTAGTACAATCATGGCTCATTGCAGCCTTGACCTTTTGTGCTCAGGTTGTCTTTCCTTCTCAATCTATGAGTACCTGGGACTATAGGCATGCACCACCATGCCTAGCTTTTTTTTTTTTGTAAAGTCAGAGTCTTGCTGTGTTGCCCAGGCTTGTCTCAAACTCCTGGCCTTAAGAGATCCTCCTGCCTTCCCAGCCTCTCAGTGGACTGAGATTACAGATGTGAGCTACTATGCACAACCTACATATATGTTTTAAGTTACAGTGAAATGCCAGAGGTGTTTATCATTTTTTATGATGTCTTGCTTCAGTCAACTAGTTTGATTAATCTTATTAACCTGTAGTATACTTTGTGATCTATAAAGGATTATGTGAATCGGAGTCATTCATATACCCAAGAAAATAAGCTCTGTGCAATAATAATGTTTGAATATCACTTTGCCATTTCAAAGATTTTTTTTTTAAATCAGTATTTTTTATTATCATGTTGTGGGGTACAGTAAAGGGTTAGGTATACACATATGCTTCATTTAGGCCCCCTTGTTGATAACAGGTGTCTCCCCGTCCCCAGACAGATGTTTACTACCATTAGTCCCACCCCCCTTCCCCTCTCCCCATAGTTTCCCCCACCACTGTCAATCATTTTCTTATGGTAGTGTGTTGGATGATCAAGGTCCACTATATGAGTGAGAACATGTGATACTCAGATCTTTGTTTCTGTGAGAGGTCACTCAGTATTATAGACTATAGTTCCATCCAGGTTGCTGTGAAATTCATAATTTTGTTCTTTTTTATGGCTGCATAGTATTCCATCGTGTATATGTACCACTTTTTTTTTTTTTTTTTGAGTTGGAGTCTCACTCTGTTGCCCAGACTGGAGTGCAGTGGCCGCTCCTGGCCACCGCAGCCTTGACCTGCTGGGTTCCGGCAATCCTTCCGCCTCACCCTTCCAAGTAGCCGGAATTACAGGCATGCGCTACCATGCCTGGCTGATTTTTTTGTTTATTGTAGAGATGAGGTCTTGCTGCCCTGGTGGGTCTTGAACCCGCAGACTCAGGCAATTCACTCACCTCAGCCTTCCAAAGGTGTGGGATTACAGGCTGAGCCACCGAGCCTGACATACTACATTTTTAAAATCCAGTCCTCTTTTGATGGACAGCATGGTTGGTTTCAGGTTCTTGCTATTTTGAACAATGCTGCAATAAACATTCGTGTGCAGGTATCTTTTTTATAGAGTGATTTGAGTTCTTCAGGGTATATTCCCAGTAGGGGGATTGCAGGGTCATATGTGAGTTTGATGTTTAGAGCTTTTAGGAATTGCCCACTGCTTTCCACAGAGGTTGCACTAGTTTACACTTCCACTAACAGTGTAGGAGTGTTCCCTTTTCTCCACACCCTCTCCAACAACTGTTATTTTTTGAATTATTGATAATTGCCATTCTGACTGGAGTTAGGTGGTATCTGAGTGTGGTTTTGATTTGCATCTCCCTAATGATTAGTGAGGTTGAGCATTTCTTTATGTGTCTGTTGGCTGCTCGGATGTCTTCCTTTGAGGAGTGTCTATTCATTTCTTTTGCCCATTTTATAATGGGGCTGTTTGTTTTTTTCCTTTCAGCACGATTGCGTTCCTTGTAGATCTAAGATGTTAAGTCTTGTCAGACCTGGAGTTGGCAAATACATTTTTCCAGTCTGTAGACTGTCTTCCTGCTCTCTTGATGGTTTCTTTGGCTTTGCAGAAGCTTGTCAGTGTAATGACGTCCCACTTGTCTATTTTATCCCTTATGGCCTGTGGGTTTCGGGTTTTCTTCAGGAATTGGATGCCAGTTCCAATTTCCATGAGGGTATGTCCTTCCTTTTCTAAGGTTCTTATGGTTTGAGGTTTTACATTTAGGTCTCTGATCCATTTGGAGTTAATTTTTGTATATGGGGATAGGTAGGGGTCCTGTTTCAATCTTCTGCATGTGGTCAGCCAGTTTCCCCAGCACCATTTACTGAATAGGTTTTCCTCTCCCCAGTGGTAGGTGGTGGAGGCTTTATCGAAGATGAGTTGGTTGAGAAATTGAGGTTTCGCTTCTGTAATCTCAATTCTATTCCATTGATCTATATGCCTGTTCCTATATCAATACCAAGCTATTTTGATGATTGTAGCTTTATAGTAAAGTTTCAAGTCTGGTAATGTGATACCACCTGCTTTGTTCTTTTTGCTGAAGATTGTTCTTGCTATTGTTGTTGTTTGTGTTTCCATATGAATTCCTGAGTTGTTTTTTCTAGGTCTGAGAAGAATGTTGCTAGTAATTTGATAGGTATTGCATTGAATCTGTAGGTTGCCTTCGGTAAGATGGACATCTTCACAATGTTGATTCTTCCAATCCATGAGCATGGGATATTTTTCCACTTGTTCATGTCATCTTTGATTTCTTTGAGCAGTGTTTTGTAATTTTCATTGTAAAGGTTTTTCACGTCTCTAGTTAGGAAGATGCCAAGGTATTTCTTTTTTTTTTTGTGGCTATTGTGAATGGAATTGTGGTTTTTATTAGAGTTTCTGTTTGTTTATTATTGGTGTAAAGAAATGCAATTGTCTTTTGCACATTTATTTTATATCCTGAGACTTTGCCGAAGGCCTTTATCAGTGTAAGGAGGTTTTTTACAGATTCTCTTGGGTTTTCAAGGTACACGATCATGTCATCTCCAAAGAGAGATAATTTGACTTCCTCTTTTCCTATTTGGATACCCCTGATTGCCTTCTCTTCTCTGATTGCTCTAGCCAGGAATTCCAATACTATATTGAACAGGAGGGGTGAGAGTGGGCATCCTTGTCTTGG
>NW_007246549.1:146089-172435 GCF_000164805.1 Carlito syrichta
TTGGTCATGATGGATGATTTTTGAGATGTGTTGTTGAATCCGGTTTGCTAGGATCTTGTTGAGAATTTTAGCATCTATGTTCATCAAAGATATTGGCCTGTAGTTCTCTTTCTTTGTTGGATCTTTACCTGGCTTGGATATCAATGTGATGTTAGCTTCTTAAAGTGATTTTGGGAGGGTTCCATTTTTCTCAATTGCCTGAAATACCTTTAGTAGGATTGGTATCAGCTCCTCCTTAAACGTCTTGTAGAATTCTGCTGGAAAGCCATCTGGTCCAGGGCTTTTTTTTGTAGGTAGTTTTCTTATTCATAGTCAGTTTCCTTGATTGTTATTGGTCTATTTAGGGTCTCAATTTCTTCTTGTTTCAACCTAGGCAGGTTATGTGATGACAGAAAGTCCTCCATTTCCTTGAGGTTTTCAAGTTTGTTTCCATACAAATATACATAGTAGTCTCTAATGATCTTTTGTATTTCTTCAGGGTCAGATGTGACTTCATCTTTTGTGTTTCTGATTGTGCTTATTTGGGTTTTCAGAGATATTTCAAGTGTGCTGTTTCTTTGACTTTTAATAACCTTGTGAGGAAAAAATGCTAGTTAAAGATGCCAATGAATATATAGGATCTTTTGGTCTTTCTCCCTAATCAGTGAAAGAAGAAGGACCCAGACACCTAAGTGAATAAAGGAATGCCAAAAGATTTTCTGGTCAGCATTACAGAACATCTTTAGAACTGGACTACTGGGCATTGTTAGAAGTGTAAGGTGTAGTGTGGGTATGCGTAACTGAATATAGTTTCAAATGTCATTGAGTCCTTGAAAGTTAGGGATATGTGAGGAATATAGAATTTGATTATAACATATAAATGTATCATCCTCCAGGGGAAATACATGTCAACCTTTAGCATAGAAAGTTGGGAGGAGCCCTTTAGTTATCTAGGAGTCCTAGAAGAAATGCTGACTGGTGTTTCTATAATGATTTCGCCCCAATTCCAGAAGACTTAAGTCATGTGTGATTATTAATTAATTACATTAGGTAATTGCTCCAGTTCTGCCTTTATTCTTATTTGGTCACTTATCCTCCTATTTCATGCCTGTTCTTGTGTTTAACTAGCAGTTGACCTTTTTATATAGTCCTGGAGGGGGGAAAGAAACCTAACTGCCTTCATTCATACGTAAAGAATGTTTCTTTTTTTTTTTTGAGTTGGAGTCTCACTCTGTCGTCTAGACTGGAGTGCAGTGGCCGCTTCCGGCCACTGCAGCCCTGAGCCGCTGGGCTCCGGCGATCCTTCTGCCTCAGCCTTCTGAGTAGCCAGAACTACAGGCACGCGCTACCATGCCCGGCTGATTTTTTTTTTTTTATTTATCGTAGAAATGAAGTCTCACCAAGTTGCCCAGGCGGGTCTTGAACCCGCGGGCTCAGGCAGTCCACTCACCTCAGCCTCCCAAAGCACAAGAATGTTTCTTTCTTTCTTTTTTTTTTTTTTTAAGGATGTTTTTCTTTGAAGTGTTTGTTAAGTCTTAACTGTTTTATCCAGGTGAAAAATATGGGACATTTATTTTAAGATAGAGCTAAAACAGATTATCAGTTTTTTCTGAGTAAGGCATTTTCATTGAACAGCTTAAAAACTAGCTTTTGGGTTCTATTTCCATTCAATAAATTATGTTTAATGATTTAAACAAGACAGATCAATGTACTTAAAACTTAAACTTATTCTTTGATTTTTTTTTTTTTTTTTTTGAGTTGGAATCTCACTCTGTCGCCCAGACTGGAGTGCAGCGGCCGCTCCTGGCCACCACACCCTCGACCTGCTGGGCTCCAGCAATCCTTTCGCCTCAGCCTTCCAAGTAGCCAGAATTACAGGCATGCTCTACCACGCCCGGCTGATTTTTTTGTAGAGATGAGGTCTCGCTGCCCAGGCGGGTCTCGAACCTGCAGGCTCAGGCAGTCCACTCACCTCAGCCTCCCAAAGGCGCAGGATTACAGGCTGAGCCACCAAGCCTGGCTTATTCTTTGATTTTTAAAACATTTTAGTCAACTTAAAAAAGCTTAATTGTTAAATTATTAATTTTCTATTTAGGTACCCTTCTTTTCCATCAGTAATCCTACTCTTTAGAAAAAATTAATCTTAATTTGTTGATCTTAATCTTCTCTGTTGATATTTGATCAGGAATGAAAATGGTGTACTGCCCCTGAAAATGTAATTAGAGTTTACTGGAATAAGTTTTAGTTAATCATGCCTGTCTGCCGTGATCACAAAGAATGGTTATAAAGTGTTTGATTTGGAGTATAATTCATTCATATGGTTATGTCAGAATTGTACTCTAAATATTTACCTGAGTAGCTAAATGACCTGTTGAGTACATTTATTTAGCATTCTCCATGTGGTGAGTAGGGTTTGCCTGAAACAATAGTTTTGACTTTCACATAGATAAAAGTATGCAATTTTTGTTCAAGGGTAGGCATATGGCAAACACTAGATAGTTATTCATTTACTGTCATTTTGTGTCTTTTTTTTTTTTTTTGAATTGGAGTCTCACTCTTGTCGCCCAGGCTGGAGTGGCAGCGGAACTCTCATAGCCACCACAGCCTCCCCCTGCTGGAATTAGATGATCCTTCTGCCTCAGCTTTCCAAGTAGCTGGAACTAAAGATGCACGCCACCACATCTGGCTAGTTTTTTTGATTTATTGTAGAGATGACATCTCACCAAGTTGCTGGTCTCGAACCTGCGGGCTCAGGCAAGCCTGTACTTCTTATGTTAGATAAGAGTCATGATCTTGAAAATGGAATGTGGGTAAAAATAATGGACATGACTTTTAGACCTAATCCTTTCTTTAAAATTTTCCATACTCTCTTCACTCATTGGTTGACTTCATGCAGAATATTTGGTCAGGATAGACATTAATAGATAAAATGTTACTGAACTATGTAGTAAAAGGTCATTTGTCTCTCTTCCAAATGGACTGTGAAGTAAGAGAGAACTTTTGTAGTGTAAGCCACTGAAACTTTGGGCCTGGTTGTTACAGCAGAAAGAGTTGCTTTCCTGGTCAATAGAGAAATGGACATTTTTAGTTGGGTTGCTACTGTAACAAAATCCCAAGATATGTGACATAGGGTTGGGCTGTAGGGAACACATACAGCACATTGGATGGCTACAAATTCATGCCATGTAATGGGTATTTGGTAAAACTTTTAGCTTTGGTAACTTGGAGACCATGCCATATTTCTACCAAGACTGAAAATTTAAGAAATGAAGTCATCAGTAGTGTACGTTGGTAGTGGTTACCATTGCTTTGGTGAATGTAGTCAAGGAAGAGATGAGTTTAAGAAAGAATTCTTTGACTTGCCAGAGTGAAAGAAAATAGAACCCAGAAATTTAGGGCCTTATAGAGTTGGAAAACTCTATAAAAATAAAAAACAATAAAAAAACAATAAAAAACTGGGTTTTTAAAAGATTCTGAGTGGAAAAAGACCCTGACTCTGCACTGTTGTAAAGATCAGATTAAGGTATGTGGCTTTTTTCTCAAGCGTGAAAAATCCAAGTAGCTTTCAGTAAATTAAAGGAGAGATGAGGGATTGGGAAAAGAAGCAAAGAAATAAAGCAGATTTGAGAGTAATGGAAGGGAAAGATTTTTGGGTTGGTTATTGACATATGGATTTGACTGGAAGTCTGCTTTGATTCTGATGAAATTTTGTTGCTAGAGAAACTGTGAACTTGGCTCAACAAAGCATGTGAATGACTGTTTATTGAGCCCTAAAAGCCATCCTCAAGTAGGAAGGCAAGCCAACTTTATATGTGGCTAAGGAAATTGACAGACAAGGAAAACTTGTATAGGATGAAGCCAGCAACCACAGAGAACAAAGGAATAGGGAGTTTTTGTCAGAGAACAAAATTAGGGCCTTATCAAGGAATTTCTTTCTACCCAATGTCCAACCACCCCCTGGGATTTCAGAATGCTACAGATTGGTCACTACTGAATGTCCTCTCTTTTTTTTCCTGTCTAAATGTGGTTATTCTTTCTTTGGTAACCCATGGTACATGTTTTGTACAGGGGAAGATGGGACAGATACCTTGTCTTTTTAGGGCATAGATTGTAGGACCACAGAACCACTTCTGGATTTGATGAAGACAGTGTCAACTGGAGATTCTGAATTTTGTACTGGATGGGGTTTTCAGTAGTCTACCTAGGGGAAGGCTTAGAATGCATTCTATATCTGTGAGGAAGAATAAAAAATGAGTATTTAGTGACTTAAATAAGGGATTGTGGCAGAGACTAATTAGAGTCTCTTTTTGCTCTTCCTGGGCATGCAGAGACACAATCACCCCCATGTATTGAGGTAAGGTCATGTGACTATTCCTCATCAATGAAATATGAGCAGAAATCTTTTTTTTTTTTTAATTTAAGAAAGCAGGATTTATTGAGAGGACAGAAAAGCTCCCACAGTGGGAGGGGGCCCGAAGGGGTTGCCCAAGCAGAAATCATTCTAAGACTGAGATAGGATGTGCTTTCGTTTCCCTTATCTGGAACTTTATTTTCTAAATCACCAAGTACAAAGTATCTTTCTCTACCATGATACTCTCGCCTCTTCTCCCGAAATTATTAATTGAAACAATATTGGACTTCTACCTTGCATGGAGATATAGGTCATTTGTTACAACAGTTAACTTACTCTGTTTTATACAGAAAGACATACATATAAAAACTAATATATTAATATTTTTTGTACCTTTTAGAAAAAAAGTTTCTCAGTTATTTACAATGTTCTAAGTGCCATGCTAAGCACTTAGCACACTGTCATCTTATTTACTCTTTATAATTACTTATTGAAAGTAAGTGTTGCTATTCCTATTTTAGAGATTTAGGAATTCGAAGCTGAGAACATTATAAGTAACTTGTTCTAGTAGCTGCTATTTTTGAGGGGGTTCCTGTTTTACTGTAATCAATTATTTAATTTCATTCTGATGGACCATAGCATTGTAGGAACCAAAGAAAAAGTCTGCCTTGTTCATGGCTACATATTACTAGTGGATAATATAGTTTGTAGTAGTTGTGTAATATATATTGAACAAATGTATCAGTGACATCGGTATAGAGCTCTCTGTTAGTTGCTGTAAAGGGATATACAAATTATTAAGCCCATCTCTCTAGGAACTCCTCAACAAATGGGAGGTCATATTACATCCTGTGATAAAAATAACTATAAAATACTAATATAACTATAAAATACTAAGAGTATATTGAGAAAGTTTAAGTCTGCCTAGAGGGAGTTTATAAAGACTTTTTAGAGATAAAAATTTAGCATCGTTGTGATAGGTTGTGGTGGTTTTTAAACACAGCCCTAAAGTTCTTTGACACTCCTCGCAACAAAGTGTGAGGGCATATACCTCTTTCTTCTTTCCTTGAATCATCTGAGTGGTCCTCATAACTGATTGGAACAAAAGAATATGAACTTCTGAGGCTAGGTCATAAACGGTGACCCAGCTGTTTCTCTTTTCCTTGGAATACTTGCACTTAGATCCCTGAACCACAATGTTAAAAAGTCTGACTACTCTAGGCCACCATACTTTGAATAAATAAACAATATGGAAAGACTAAAGGTTGGTAATCTTGGCAGTCGTAGTCTTTGAGTCTCCTAGCCCAGGTGCCAGGAATGTGAATGAACAAGCAAGCCTTCAGATGACTCTAGTCCTTAACTGTGGCATCATCCTCAGTCTCCAAATTGTCCCAATTGAGGCCCCAGACATTGTAGAGCAAAGACAAGCCATCTTCTATTTGTGCTGTCTGAATTCCTAATCCACAGACTTCATGAGCATAATAAAAAATGGTTCTTCTTTTAAGCTGTGTTTTGAATTAATTTATTATGTAGCAGCAGTAACTGAAAAATAAATGGAACTTGAACATATGCTAAAGAGAAAAGGCATTTGTACTGTTGTAGCAAAAGTCTTGAAGGATGTTAAGTTGCCTGGCGCTTAGTATTTATTTTGGATTTGGAAAGCCGTTAGGGAATAACAGAAGAGAAGGCTGCAAAGGTATTTGAGCCAATTGTTTGTGTTCCTAATACTTCATTAATAGGTTAAAACTTCTTTCTGTGTGCCATGAGACCATACAGATTTTTTGAGCAGAGAAGATACATATAGAATATGACTATGGAGCTTGTTCTCTTTCTTTTACATCATCCAAGTTCCCGAAATGTGTTTGAAGTTCACTTATACTTGTATATGTTCACTCAGCAAGCATTTGTCACACATGTACTTTCCACCAGCAGCATAGTTCTTGTAAAATGAGAAAGCTTATATATTTATCTTTATGAAATTGTTTATAATAAGAAAGGCCACCCATAATGTATTTTTTAAAACTCTAAACAGGACATTAAAAATTATCTTGGCTATGTGCATACATTATGTATGAGACCTTGTCTCCACAATAAATAAAAAATTAGACAGGCATGGTAGAGCATACCTGTATTTCTAGCTACTCGGAAGACTGAGGGAACCCAGAAGGTCGACGCTGGGGTGGCCATGAGCGTGCCACTGCACTCTAGCCTGGGCGATGGATTGAGACTCCAACTCAAAAAAGAAAAAAAGAAAAAAGAAAGGAGGGGGGAATACTCTCACAAGCCTGTTGGTTTTGTAGCAGAGAGAATGTTTCATGTCTGTGATCATACCATTGCACTGTCTAGCCTGGGCTACAGAGTGAAACCCTGTCTCAAAAAAGAAAAAAAAATTATGTCTAGATATGTGTTTGATGGCTACTTAATAATGTCTTCTCTGAGTTCCCCTGAGTTTTACAGAGCAATTCCCCTGAGTTTTACAGAGCAATTCCCAGTGTCTGTGTCAATTACAAATGCTATCATTGCATTGCCAAGTGGCACCTTTCTTTAGGCCATTGTTCTCTCTGGAGATATCTCAACTTATAAAGTCTTAACATAGCCAAAATAAATCCAGAGTATGGACAAGTTTAACGTGGTTTGTGAGGGAAGTACCAAGTAGTCAGTGGTTTTACCGCATTATAGCCTATCATTTATGATATTCACAGACCAGAAGTCATTTCTATAGTGAATGGTCACTTCATGCCAGTTATATTAGAAGCTCTTTTCTTTGAGATACAGCCTAATGGAACTTTTGGAATTTGAGTAGAATGATGAATTGTTTTGCTTCAGTATAACTAGTCTTGAAAAGCAAGATTATTCTTAGAAATTGTGGCTTTGTTTGATGTAAGAGGATTTCTACAGTGATTCTGCTTTTAAATTAGTTGTAAGAATCTTTGTATTCTTTCATTGCAAAATGTTCTGATAACATAGTTCCCTTAAGTATTGAAAAATACAAAGCCAATCTGTAGTCCTAAGTTTCTAGAGGGTAAGGAAATTAATTTACCTATAAATGACAAATACAACATAGGAAATTAGAAGCCTGTGTACAGTATTTCAGGTTATAAAATTGGTTATTCTTGTTCATGCTTTTTTGCTAAGAGAAATGTCTAAAATATTCAGGAATGGTCCAGTTTGTATCTGTGACACAGGTTACTCCTCTGCTAATGATGATGACTTTAATATTTGCTTTTTTCTCAACATTTTTAGTATTAGCAGGGAGAGAGATCTAGGCTGGAGTCTTTTTTTTTTTTTTTTAACATTTTAAAGATGGGTACAATTTAGGGTTTGGTATACAAATGGAAATCTTGACAGAATGATGTTTCTAAGGAAAGGTAGAGAGTTACAAAGCTTAAGAACTTTTAGAGGATGGGTAACTTTTATTTCTGTTCTTGTTAACCTGAATGTTATTGTAAATGCTTTAAGAAGTCAGAAGTGAGCACCTTTAGACTCAGGAACTTTATGGCATAGCTTCCTGATAAATACAGGTCTTGTAATAACTTTGGTGACTGTTTTTAAGGTTATTTTTGAGATGACATATCAACCAGGAGTCTTGTTAGAGAACTGGATAAATGCTTCACTCTGATTTGCTTTATGATAGGATTTCTAGTCCTATAACTTACCAGTACTTATAGGAGTGCTATGAAACTATGGTACTTATTTCAGGACAAATTGCCTGGTATTTTATCAAGGACCTCATTAAAACTTGAGGTAAACTGCTATTTTGATAACTTAGTTTGATGGATAATAAGACTTTTTTTGCTTGTTTGAGTTGGGGTTTCACTCTGTTGCCCAGGCTAGAGTGCAGTGCAGTAGCACACTCACGGCCACCCCAGCATCAATCTGCTGGACTCTGGCGATCCTTCTGCCTCAACCTTCCAAGTAGCTGGAACAATAGGCACGTGCCACCACGCCCAGCTAATTTTTTAATTTATTGTAGAGATGAGGTCTCAACAAGTTGCCCATACTGGTCTCGAAGCCACGGGCTCTGGCAATCTACTCACCTTGGCCTCCCAAAGTGCTGGGATTACAGGCTGAGCCACCAAGCCCGGCTAATGACTACATTTTCTTTTTTTCTTTCTTTTTTTTTTTTTTGAGTTGAAGTCTTACTCTGTCACCCAGGCTGGAGTGCAGTGGCATGCTCCTGGCCACTGTAGCCTCAACCTACTGGGCTCAGGTGATCCTTCCATCTCAGTCTTCCAAGTAGCCGGAACTACAGGTGCACGCTACCAAACCTGGCTAATTTTTAATTTATTTTAGAGACGAGGTCTTGCCAATTTGCCCAGGTGGGTCTCGAACCTGCAGACTCAGGCAATCCACTCACCTCAGCCTCCCAAAGTGCCGGGGTTACAGGCTGAGCCACCGAGCCTGGCAATAATAAGGTTTTAATGTCTTTGGAAAGAATTGATTTCTAAAGTGCATACAGATTAGTATGCTTGTTAACATTAGCTAAGGGAACCAAATTTCTCTCTTGCCCTAAAATCATTAGATATTTACAGTCTCCTTCAGAGAGAGAAGGAGAAGACCCACAGAGGGAAAGAAGGAGGTCAAAACCAACAAGTACAAAGCACTGCTTGAAACAGAGATACTGTCTATTTTCATATTCTTTAAGGTGTTTCTGTAAATATTACCATTAAGAGCACAGTCTACATTCAATTAGAGATTATAGTGTACTTAGTGACTTTTAATAACCTAGCTTTCTGGTTTTTACTGGGTAACAATAAAAACTATAATAAACCTTTTCTGAATGCAGAACATGATAGCCATTGCATAGACTCTGTGCTTTTATTCATAGGTATGGACTTAAGTCTATATTTGGTAAAAGGACATTAAGCATTTTTATATTTACCACACAGTAAATATATATGGGTTGATAAACATATGGAGGTTCCAGGAGGTAATGCACCTAAGGAGGGCATGGAAGCTCCGTGCCTCTTCCCAATAACTGCCCAGTGAACCAAGTATTTTTTTCATTTACTTATCTTTAAATATAGTTGTGAATAAAAAAAAAATAAGCTGTTTTCTATACTTAGAGTATTTATCTTCTGGAAGCAGATGTATGGGATTTTTTTTCCCCCCATACCAACCAGTTTTCAACTCTCTGTACACCATTTGGGTATACTACAGTTTAATTCAATTCTGACAATATCTACTTGGGATTAGCACAGACCTCACATGTTAAGGACTCAGTTCCACAAGACTACTTCTCCCTTCAGGTGCTAATTGTAAGTCCAAGTTGTCACTTGACTAGCTATAAATTGGAAGTTCTCATGACCCCCTCCTTGGGCTTGAAAATTTTTTAGAATGGCTGACTGAATATAATGTTTTACTTAGAGATACTGGCTTATTATAAAGGATACAACTTGGGAATAACCAAATGCAAGAGATCCACTGGGCAGTTATGGGGGAGGGGCACAGAGCTTCCATGCCCTCCTTAGGTGCACAACTCCTGGAATCTCCATATGTTTATCAACCCAGAACCTTTCAAAATCCCATCCTTTTGGGTCTTATGGAGGCCTCATCATGTGGGCACAATTGATTAAATAATTGGTCAGTGGTGATTAACTGAGAATCCAGCTACTTTCCTTTCCTAGAAGGTCAGGAGAATAGGGCTGAAACTGTTGGTTCCTATGGCAACCATCCCCTAACCTGAGACTCTCCAGAAGCCCTCAACCAACAGTCATCTCATTAGCATACAGAAAGATGCTTCTGAGATTCTAAAGGCTTTAGGAGCTGTGCATCAGATCAAAAACCAAATATTGGGACAAAAGATGCTCCTTGTACCCCATCACTCAGGAAATTACAAAGGTTTGTATTATTATTAATTAGGTAGTCAGTCTCACTCTGTCACCCAGGCTGGAGTGCAGGGACACTCACAGCTCACAGTTGCCTCAACCTCAACACATCCTCCACCTCCTAGGCTCAGGTGATCCTTCTATCTCAGCCTCCTCAGGAGATGGGACTACAGGTGCATGCATGCTACCACGCTCAGCTAATTTTTTTATTTTTTACTTTTTTGTAGAGACGAGGTCTCACTATGTTGCCTAGGCTGGTCTCGAAGTCCTGGGCTCAAGCAATCCTCCTGCCTTGACCTCGGATCTGGGATTACAAGCGTTGAGTCACAGCAACTGACCAGAAAATTACAAAAGTTTTTAGAAGCTCTGTGCCAGGAACTGATGGCAAAGATCAAATGCATATTTCTTATTATAAATCACAATATCAAAGTGAAATGTAAGTTTAACCTTCTATACTTACATTTTGAACCAGCTTTTATATATGGAAACCACACTTAAGGATTTCCCTTCTGAATCTCCTTGATAGCATCTGCATCATATTTGACTTGTACTTCTGCTAACCTGGGCCTAGGGGATAGGAGCAAAATGATCTGCTCAGTAGGCACTCAACAGTGTAGGTGGAAGAAAGCTATGCCAATAGCTGATATTATCTGTTGATTCTTCCTTGGCAGGGAAACCAATGAAGACAATAACTCTACCTGGCTAAGATTAGACATATTACTGGAATGAAGGCAGGAACACAATTACTTATCACTGCCATTTTTGCTAAACAAAATTTAATAAAGCCAAGATTGAATGGGAACTTATGTATAGGAGCAATTTTAGCTCATATGATACAAAATGTAGAAGTAAAATATAAAGCAGGGATTTCTAATGTGAAATCAGAAATCCCAATCTGTCCTGTCTTATCTGTTCTGAATTCAGACAAATCATAAATGCATGGGACTGTATTATCTGATGCTATACCCTCTAATATAGTAGACACTAGATGCATGTGATTATATAAATCAAAATTATAAAAATTTAGTTCCTATATTGCATTAGCTACATTTTAATACATGTGGCCTCATGCACCTAGTGGCTATAGTCTTTGACAGTAGAGATACAGAAAAGCTTTATCAGCACAGTGATTTGGGATGGCAGTGATTTAATGCAAAGATAACCATGCTGAAGGGTCCACAGCATGTTGGGTTTATGATCCCCCTAGAACCTGAGCCTATTTCAGTCCTTTGTTTATGATAGGGTGCTTTGTAAATATTTGTAGATAGACTGCATAAATGAACATTTAAATAGTTTCCCAAGTGTAATTTTTATTCTTTTCATTTTATTTTAAAGGTGGGGTACAATTCAGGGTTAGGTATACAAATGTTCATTATGCAGGTACCCTTGTTGCCCCCCTGCTGCAGATTCCCACTGCCAGTCCTTTTCTTAAAGTATTATGATAATTTTTCAAGGTCCACTTATGAGTGAGAACATGTGATACCCATCAGTTCTTTGTTTCTGTGATAGATCACTCCGTATTATAGACTCTAAGTCCATCAAAGTTGTGGTGAAGTTGATAATTTTGTGAGTTCATAATTTTGTCCTTCTTTATGGCTGCATAATATTCCATCATGTATATGTGCCACATTTTAAAAATCCAGTTCTCTTTTGATGGGCAGCATGGTTGGTTCCATGTTTTTGCTATTGTGAACAATGCTGCAATGAACATGTGTGTGCAGGTATCTTTTTCATGGGATTGAGTTCCTCTGGGTATCTTCCCAGTAGGGGGATTGCAGGGTCGTATGGAAGGCCGATTTTTAGATCTTTTAGGAATCGCCAAACTGTTTTCCACAGAGATTGTATTAGTTTACACCCCACCAACAGTGTAAAAGTGTTCCCTTTTCCCCACATCCTCTCCAGCATCTGTTGTTTTTTTGAGTTACTGTTGATGGCCATCCTGACTGGAGTTAGGTGGTATCTCAGTGTAGTTTTAATTTGCATTTCTTTGATGACTAGTGAGGCTGAGCATTGTTTAATGTATCTGTTGACTGCTCATATGTCTTCTTTTGAGAAGTGTCTGTTCCTATCTTTTGCCCACTTTGTAATGGGGCTGTTTGTTTTTTTCTTTTAGGCACATTTGAGTTCCTTGTAGGTCCTATATGTTAGACCTTTGTCAGACATACAGTTGGCAAATATTTTTTCTGGGTCCGTGGACTATCTTCCTGCTCTCTTGATGGTTTTTGTTTGCTTTGTTTTGTTTTTTCGCTTTGCAGAAGCTTGTCAGTTTAATGAGATCCCAATTTCTATCTTATTTCTTATGGCATGGGCATAAAACTCAGATATATTAAAAATAATATAAACCCTTAAAAAATACTATGCTTCTTCTCAAACCAAATTTAAATATGTAATTTCCTGAGGTTACTAACAGTCTGTAATATAGATAATCTCCCCTTCTAATATAATAGTTCATTGGTTTCTTGCATGTGAAATAGTTCATTGGTTTCTTTCCACAGTCACATTTGTTGATGAAGAGTTCAGTTGATGGACAAATTAGCAATTTTATATTCTGGGTGTCTTAAGATTTTTCAAGAAAACTCAGTTATGGAACATTTTACCCAGAAACAGCAGAATCCACAGTCTTTTCAAATGTTCGTGGAAGATACACCAAGGCAGATCATATCCTGGGCCAAAAAGAAATCTGAAAAAATTTTTTAAAATTGGAAGTCTTTCACAGTATGTTCCCTGATCACAATGGAATCAAATTAAAAATCAGTAATGAAAAGATAATAGGAAAATCTCCAGACACTTGAAAAGTAAACAGTATGCTTCTAAATAGTCCATGAGTCAAAGAAAAAAGAGATAAAAAGAAATAATAAAAATACACTGAATCAAAGTGCAACATTAAAAATTTGAGCTGCAGCTAAAACAGTATTGAGAAGGAAGCTTACAGTACTATGCACTTTCTTGGGAAAAGTAGAAAAGTTTAAAATTGATAATCCAAAGTCCTGCCTCAAAAGGAAAACAAAAACTTAGGCCAGGCACCGTGGCTCATGCTTGTAATCCCAGCACTTTGCGAATCAGGGGTGAGAGAATTGCTTGAGCGGGTTTGAAACTAGCCTGGGCAACTTGATGAGACCTCTTCTCTACGATATCTAAAAAGTTAGCTGGGCATGGTGGCAAGTGCCTATGGTTCCAGCTACTTGGAAGGCTGAGACAGAAGGATCTCCTGAACACAGCAGATGGAGGATGCAGTGGCCATGAGCATGCCTGGGTGACAGAGTGAGATTCTTCTGACTCAAAAAACAACAACAAAAAAACCCCTACAAAAACAAACAAGAACCCCCTGCCCCCAAAAAAAGCTAAGAAAAGAAGATCAAAATAAATTCAAGCCAAGCACAAAGAAGGAAATAATAAACATAAGAACAGAAATGATGAAATTGAAAATAGGAGAAAAATGGAGAAAATCAGTGAAACAAAAAGTTGACTCTTTGAAGAGACTTTGCAGTTTATAAACTATCATAACATATAAGAGAAAAGACAAAATGCCCAATATCAGGAATGAAATGGGGAATATCACTACAGACCCTACAGTCATCAAAGGATTAATAAAAAGCTGCTACCAATAACCATATACACATAAATTGACCAGTTAGGGTTAGGCAAAATGGACATTGACTTGAAAAGCAGAAACTACGACAACTCACCCAATATGAAATAGATAATTTAGATAACCCTATAAGTGTTAAGGAAATTGAATTCATAATTTTTACTCTTTGCACTCAGATATCCCCTCTGAGGGGACCTTGTAAATCTAGCAAACCACTTGGATGTCCCCTCTCAGAGGACATAAAGAGATTGCTGGTGATTATGCAGGACAAACTTATGCCAGCACAAATTTTTTAAAAATGTATGTTTTCTTGAAGCTTTCCATTCAAATTGCATGAAAAAGCAAATAAAAAGATGGAATATATACTGAGATATACATTGAAAAAAATCAGCTGTATTACATAGAAAGAGGATGTGTAAAGTGCTTTCACAGTGGTGCACAGGCTGGACAATAAATTACATATTATTAATATGGGAGGAAGAAAACGAGACAGTATTGTCTGCTTGAATTGAAAAACACCAGGTGAAAGACATCAAACAAATTACTATTGCACAACATATATCAGTGAATAAGCCAAATATCATTACAATAAAATAATTTATTCCAATCCCATACTATTCAATATGAAGTGATTTGTTTTTCACTCTTTTGCAAATAGAAATCTCCATCAAAATAGAAATCTCCATGCCTAGATGATTTTTACCAGATAATTGTATCACATGTTTAAAGAGGAATTAACACACATTCTATACAGTGTCTTCCAGAAAACAGAAGAGTAACACTTTAGAGTTCATTTTTTAAAGCCTGTGTTGCCCTGATACCAAAAAGTAAACAAATATAGCACAAAAAAGCCAACTAAAGAATGTAGAAAAATGTATAAAAACACTTGACAGAATTCAATGAAACCCATTCATAAATTTTAAAAAATCTTAGCAAACTAGGAATAGAGGAGAATTCCCTCAACTTGATAAAGAACATCTACAAATAGTCTACAGGTAATATTATACTTAATGGTGAAAGACTGAATGCTTTCCCTGTATGATTGGGAATAAGGATATCTGCTCTTACTACTGCCATTCAGTATACTAGTGCAAGTTCTAGCTAGCACAATAGTAATACCAAACAAGGAAATAAAGGACATACAGATCAGAATGGAAGAAATAAATCTGTCCCTAATTGTAGTTAACGTGATGATGTATATAGACAGTTTAAGCAATTCACAAAAGCAGACCTAAAACTAGTTAAAAGAGTTTTACAAATTCACAGAATACAAAATCAACATACAAAAATTAATTGGATTTCTATATACTATCAATGAAGATGTGGAAACTAAAATGTAAAAACTGTGTATAAGATGTTCCTGTCTCTCCCATCACTCAGAGCTTTCAGGAGTTGTGCATCAGAAATCAGGGTCAAAGAATAAAAGAAGCTCTGAGAACCTCTTTCACTCAGGAAATTACAAGGATTTTAAGAACTCTGTGTTAGAACCAGGGGCGGAGACCAAATATATATGTATTTCTTATGCCACAGATAATAGATCAGTGGAATGTAATATGACAATTGTATCTAACAGACTTTTGTCAGAAGTACAAAAGCAATTCGATAGAGAAAAATAGTATTTTCAAGTCGTAGAACTAGAGCAATGAGTTATTTATAGACAAAAAAAATTTAATCTTGCTCTAAAGTTCACAGTTTGTACAAAAGTAACTCAAAATGGACCATAGATTGCAGTTTAAAATGTAAATCTATAGCTGGGCTCGGTGGCTCAGCCTGTAATCCCGTGACTTTGGGAGGCTGAGGTGAGTGGATTGCCTGAGCCCACAGGTTCAAGACCCGCCTGGGCGGCGAGACCTCATCTCTATAATAAATCAAAAAATCAGCCGGGCGTGGTAGCGCATGCCTGTAATTCCGGCTACTCGGAAGGCTGAGACAGAAGGATCGCCGGAGCCCAGCAGGTCGAGGCTGCGGTGGTCCGCAGTGGCCACTGCACTCCAGTCTGGGCGACGGAGTGAGACTCCAACTCAAAAAAAAAAAAAAAAAAAATGTAAATCTATAAAACCTTTAGAGGAAAACATAGAACATCTTTGGTAACTAAAGCTTGGTGAAGAGTCTTAGACGTGATACAAAAAGTATGATTCTTAAAAGAAAACAAATTTGAGAGATATTTGACAAATTGAAATTTATTAAAATTAAGAACTTTTGTTGTACTAAATACCCTGTGATGAAAATGAAAAGACTGGGATAAAATATTGGGAAGCCACTATCCGACAAAAGACTTGTAGATATAATATACAAAGAACTCTTAAATCATAACCTTGAAAAATAATGCTAAAACAACAATTAATTTAGAAAATGGGCAAAAGATACAAATACATGTTTTACCAAACGGGCACATGAAAAGATGTTCCACATCACTAGCCATTAGTGAAATGTAATTTAAGACCCCAAGGAATTATTACTATGTATCTATTTGAACAACCACAATAAAAAATAGTAACAATACCAAATGTTGGCAAGGATGTGGAGATATGCCACTGGATGTGGCAAGGATATGGAGATACAATCTCTCACACATTACTAATAGGCATGTGAAATAGTACAGTCACTATAGAAAACAGTTTGGCGAGTTCTTCAAATATTAGCTACACTTTTAACATTTAATGACTCAACATTTGTACTCTTGGGCATTTCTCTTAGAGAAATTAAAATTTATTTCTGCACACCCATACATGATTTTATTTTCAGTGACCCCAAATTGGAAATAACCAAAATGTCCTACAATAGTAGGAATGGTTAAAACAAACAAACAAACAAACAAAAAACAAACAAAAAAAAACCTGTAGCACATCTACAGGTGTTATACCATTCAACCATAAAAAGTAATGCACATAGCCAGGCTCGGTGGCTCAGCCTGTAATCCCGCGCCTTTGGGAGGCTGAGGTGAGTGGATTGCCTGAGCCCGTGGGTTCGAGACCCTCCTGGGCAGCAAGACCTCATCTCTATAATTAAAAAAAAAAAAAAAAAAAATTCAGCCGGGCGTGGTAGCACATGCCTGTAATTCCGGCTACTTGGAAGACTGAGGCGGAAGGATCGCCAGAGCCCAGCAGGTCGAGGCTGCGGTGGCCAGGAGTGGCCACTGCACTCCAGTCTGGACGACAGAGTGAGACTCAACTCAAAAAAAAAAAAAAAAGCACATTTGATACATTCAACAATTTAGATGAATCTCAGGGACATTATGTGAATGAAAAAAGTCAATCTCAAAAAGACACAAACTGTTATTTCATTTATATAGCATTCTCAAAACCAACCATACTGTAGAGGTTATCAACAAATTAGTAGTTGCTAGGTGATTTTGGTGGGGAGGGTGCTGGGTGTAGTATGAGGAAGATTTTTAAGGTGGTGGAATAATTTTACTTCTTGATTGTGATGGTCATTACACAAATATACATGTATGATAAAATTACATAGAACTACATATATACATTATACCAATGTCATTTTCTGGTTTGATCAAGTGTGGGATAGTTATGTAAGAAGTAATCACTGGGGAAACTGAGTGAAGAATACAAAGGACCTCGGTGTACTATCTTGTAATTTGATGAGATTTTAGAATTATTTCAAGATTAAAAACTTTAAAAGTATTGTTTTGTCATAGATAAATAGAAATGTCTTTCTTTCTTTCTTTCTTGTTTTTGATTTGGAGTCTCACTCTGTCACCTAGGCTGGAGTGCAGTGGTGTGCTCACGGCCACCACAGTGTCGACCTGCTGGGCTCAGGCGGTCCTTCTGCCTCAGCCTTCCAAGTAGCTGGAACTACAGGTGCACGCTGCTCTGCCCGGACGATTTTTTAATTTATTGTAGAGACAAGGTCTTGCCAAGTTGCCCAGGCTGGTCTCGAACCCCTGGGCTCAGGCAGTCCTTTAGCCTGGGCCTCCCAAAGTGCTGAGATTACAGGCTTGTGCCACCGTGCCCAGCCTTGATATATAGAAATTTAAGAATATTTTCAGTTTTTCTAAACCCTTTTCAGTATATTTGATTAAAGAAACTGTTTATAGGTTAAAAAGTTAGAGGTATAATTAATATTCATAAGATAATTTTTGGAAAAACCATTTTGGTATACACCTCAGAAAATTAGAAATGAAATAATTCTTGTGTGTGGATAGAAATCCTTTTGGAAGTTAGATGATTTCCAATTAATTTCTTTCAGCAAAATTAGGGAGAATCTAATTAGGTATGAGCTGATGTAAGAAAGAGAGCATGTCTCTTACTCGTGATTTAATTTCTTAACGTCCTCAGTACTTAAGCACAGTTTAATTTAATTTCTTAATTTCCTCAGTACTTAAGCTGTGTTTAATAAATAGCTGTTGATTCTTTTAAAGAAAGGAGATAAATTGCATGCAAATAACAACAATATCATTTTTACCAAGGCTTTTTACCACCAAGAAAATAGTAGCAAATGAGCAAGAAATAATATTCCGTGGGAAACATGACTCTTTTAGCCTGTTGTCATCTTGTTTGGATACTATCTGCATTGGTCCAGGTGGAGAGGAATTCCTGTTTTGATAGCTGAGTTAAGCCATGTAGGAAAATAAGCAGAAAAATAAACATTTACTCATATAAAACGGTTAGCAGATACTGGTTGAAAGAAAGCAAAGTTATTTCCCCTACCTGTTTTAAACTGATGAAATGTTTACAACTATCTAAGTTCACTATCTTTTATTTTGTTGAGCATTTTTTTCCACAAATTGAACTTATAAATTGATAAAACTGCCAAAATATACTGTTTCTCACTTTCCATCTAAACAACAGTAGTTTCTTTAGGACTTTGAAGTTTAAGACTGTTGTTTCATCTCATGCCAGAATCATCAGCGTCTTTAACCAGTGTGTGATGTAGCACTGCAGATTCTCTTTCTTTATCTGACATTTGTTCTTGGGATTATCACATGCTATAAAATAGGCAGAGATTGAAACAGATTGATATTCTGTGGTGATCTATGTAAAAATGCAACTTCTGCTTTTACTGTTCAAGAAGGCAGTATCAACTGGGCACAGTGACTCACATATCTGTAATTCTAGCACTTTGGGAGGCCAAGAAAGGAAGACATTTGAGGCAAGGAGTTGAACACCAGCCTGGACAATGTAGCAAGACCCCATCTCAATAAATAAACAAACATCAAAGTTGTCTTTTAAAAAAAGGCAGAATCGATTTTTGAGAGAAGAGAGATTTTTGGAAGTGATGTAAGCATTTGTGTAAATTCTTTGGATTTTATGAAATATTAGCTATTTGGTTAATTTATTAAGGAGTTATTTGCATACTAAATTTTTGTGGGTATATTTCTCACAAATTCTGTGCTGGGTGCTCTCTATATGGCAGTAGGTAAAACCAATATAATCTCTGATTTCATGGAGGCAGTATAATTAGGAAGACAGCTAAAGAATTAGCAAATGAACCAAATATGTGTTTAATCATGTTATTTTTAAAAATTTGTCACCAGTCTGCTGTAGGTTTTAAAATTGAAAGTTTCGTTTATCATTCAACTTCTTAGAAATTTGCTACACACCATTTATACTAAGTAGTATCAGGCACTTCCAATAGTAATACTGAAAGCTAACCTTTATTGAGTGCTTATGTTCTTATGTTCTCTTAACATTCATTATTTCATTTAATCCTCACATAATGTTATGAAGGATACTTTTATTCTTGCCATTTGCACGTGAGGGAAGTGGGGCTCAGAGAGATTAAGTAACTTGCCTAACTTCATAACTTGTTTAGCCTACTTCGTGGTATAACTGGTTTTCGTAATGAGTTAGTAACAACAGGTCTTGAACTCTTAACTACTTTTGTATTTTGTTCTCTGTGTTAGGCCATGTAGGATATAAAAGAAACATGATGAAATCCCTATCTCTTGAGGTACTTTCAGTCTTATTCCAGTAGATAAAGATTGTATATTTAACCGCTAGATGATGCTAATAGATAAAATTCTGAAATTATAGTCATGTGACATAATTAGGCACAAAAGTGTGTTCTGATAGAAAGTACAGATAGAACTGTGAAGTGGAATTATTGGGAAAGACTTCATGGAGGAGAACCGACCCTTAGAAGATGAGTAAGATACAGATGGAAAGTGGGGTATAGAGGCAGGGGAGGGATATTCATGAGAAAACAGCAGGAGAAAGCATTGCAGGAATTAGCATGGCTTCTTCAGAAGATTGTGAGGACAAGACTAACCTGACACGGAAAACTGCCCATTCACTCTTTCAACTTTCTTTTGAGAGCCACACACTTTGTCAGTGAATAGCAAGACATAACAAAAAGACATTTCAGACTAGTCAAACTAGTGGGATCTTCATTTCCTGGTATTAGGGAATCTATACAGAGGTTGCCAAAAAAAAAAAAAGTATACATATTTTAAGAAAGGAAAAAACTATATTAAAATTGTAATACTCAATATATACCAATAACAAAAGATGAATACAAGTCACATTTGACTTCTGCAATTACAACAGGTGCTCAAAGTGGTTACCATCAGTGTCTAGACACTTCTGATTACGGCAAACTACTGCACTGCTGTGTGAGGCCTCCCGGATTTTCCCTTGTGCACATCCCACACAGTATCATGTGTCTAAGACTTATCACAAATGCATGCAATTGTTAAGCCTTTTGGAGGTTCTGTTGCATGGTCTCACCTTTTGTTGTCGTACTTCCACAATGTACTCAAATTTCAAATGCCACTTCAAAATGGTATTGTACTCGAATGACAGTTGTGGCTTCTGCCATTTTCTTTGTTCTGCCTGTTGCTTGGTGATGTTACCATTCAATTGATTAATGCTATCTTTTGAGCAAACATCATACTACACATTGCTACTGTAATTCAGCTTTGAAAAGTAATACATAGATAACATCTCTTAAAATGTGTATACATTTTTTGTCACCCTGGTATCTTTTATTTTATTTTATTTTATTATGGTAAAATATACATAATATAGAATTTATTGTTTTAAAGATTTTTACTCTCAGAGGTATTAAGTGCATTCACATTGATCTGTCACTGCTATTCATCTCCAGAACTTTTCAATCATCCCAAACTGAAACGCTGTACTCATTAAACAATAGCTCCCCATTCTCCTATGTCCCCATCTCCTGGTAAGCTCTGTTCTCCTTTATGTCTCTAACTTTGCCTAATTTAGGAACCACATGTAAGTGGAATCATGCAATATTTGTCCTTTTGTGTCTTGCTTATTTTACTTAGTATAATAACTTTCTTTTTTTTGAGTTGGAATCTCATTCTGTTACCCAGACTGGAGTGCAGTGGCCGTTCCCGGCCACCGCAGCCTCGACCTGCTGGGCTCTGGCAATCCTTCCGCCTCAGCCTTCCAAGTAGCTGGAACTACAGGCGCGCACTACCACGCCTGGCTAATTTTTTGATTTATTGTAGAGATGAGGTCTCGCCAAGTTGCCCAGGCAGGTCTCGAATCCGCGGGCTCAGTCAATCCACTCACCTCAGCCTCCCAAAGCACGGCATTACAGGCTGAGCCACCGAGCCTGGCTTAGTATAATAACTTGAAGGTTCATCTACATTGTAACAAGTATCAGAATTTCATTCTGAAATTCAATTCAAAGGATGAATGATATCCCATTGTATGTTTATACTACATTTTGTTTATCTATTCATCCACTGATGGACATTTGGGTGTTTTTACCTTTTGGCTACTGTGAATAATATGAATGTACAGATATCTGAATTCCTGCTGTCAGTTTCTTTGGGTACATACCGAGAAGTAAAACAGTTGGATTATATGGAAATTGTATGTTTAATTTTTTGAGATCTGTTTATTAAATATAATATGTATTCCCACATATTCAATGTTGTGTACATCTATTCTTCCTTTTTCATTTCTGCATGTATTATATATTGTAGCTAGGCCAGATTACATGCCCCATTGTTTTCAGTACTCTTAAAGAATAAGATTGACTAGCAACAAATTTGCTAATATTCTAAGAAGTTTTAAAACCATAGCCTTTGGGCTTATGTTTTCTCCAGAACAGAAATGTATAAGTTATATGGAATGCCTTGGTGTCTGGGCTCTAAACAAATAGTCATTAGGAAGGTTGAACACAAGTGTATTCTCTTCAAGAATTAAATTATCTTTTGGTGGACTTCTTAAAACAATTGTCTAGTATATATTTTCATTTCCAAATTTTAGATTAAAATGTTTGATACCAGTGTACTGTGGTAGACATTGTCAACCAAGTTAAAAGACCAATCTAGGCAACATAGCAAAATCTTGTCTCTGTCAAAAAAAAAAAAAAAAATTGAAATGTGTGGTGACATGCACCTATAGTCCCAGCCACTCGAGAGGCTGAGGTAGAAGGATTGCTGGAGCCAGGAGTCAAGAATATGGGGAGCCATAATCATGCCACTGTACTTTCCAGCCTGGGCAACAGTGGGAGACCTCAACTCAAGAAAATAATAATAATTGAGAATCTTGGTATAAAAAAGCACCTGAAAATTAATAACAAAAACCAAACAAAAAAAAAAAAAATAGAAAGAATACATGCTGTTAGTCCACTGAAAAATAAATGCACATTGCCAGAAACCATGAGAAGCTGCCTCCAATCCAATCTTAGTCATAATTTTTAAAAGGCAAATTTAAATAACAGTGAGTAAAGGTTTTTGGCCATCAGATTGACCAGGCTATAAAATGTATATAACTAAGTACTGGTAACTATGTAGGCATATTTGTACTTCATAGTGAGATTCTAATTTGGTACAGCAAGCATGTTCGTTGGTGTTTCTTGTAATTGCAAGATACTGAAAACCTTCTCAATAGTCTTGGTGTTAGGTAAATATACCATGTTCCAGAGGTGTGGAAAAGAATAAGATAGTTTATCTGGAAAACTGTCCAAGATTCTGTTAAGTGAGAAAAGCAAGATGTGAACAAATACAAGTTTTTATTTGACAAAACTATTTCAGGTATTTATACCTAGGTTTTTATGAATATAGGAAAACTTGTTTATGTTAGTTTGATGAGGCAAAATGTTCTTTTTTTGTTCTTTTTGGTCTAAAGGAAGATTTTATTCAAGGCTATTGCAATAGGAGTTAAAACTTTTGCAGTAGGGGAGAGAGATTAAACTTGACTCTGAATACAAGAGGGACTAGTAGAGATCTGTAGCCATCAGGCAGTGTTAGGAAGTGGATCTCTCTTTTGTTTTCAAGTAGGGATAAATGATTTTAACTTTTGTATTTTAAAAATATAAATACAAAAACTTAAATTTTGGAGATTTCTTGTGAGAATTTATAAAACTACTCAGATAATAGGAAAATCCTTCAGTTTTTCCAACTGATGTTAAAGAGGTAGAGGAAGAACAAGTAACTTATTGTAACCTCAAAGTGTCTGTCATATACTTCTTAGAAAGGAGAAGTGAATATTTCAAGTATTTGTGAGCTAAATTTCAAGTATTTGTGAGCTGGACCCTCTATTGTCGTTCTGCCCTCCATATTTTTGTTTTTTATTTTTTTTGAGTCAGGATATCACTCTGACCCAGACTGGAGTGCAGTAGCAAGATCATGGCTCACCACAGCCTTGACCACCTGGGCTACAAGGATCTACCCTCTGGGTAGCTGGGACTACAGGTACATGCCACCACGCCTGGCTAATTTTTAAATTTTTTGCGGAGACAGGGTCTCACTGTGTTGCCTAAGTTGGTCTCGAACTCCTGGGCTTAAGCAGTTCTCCTGCCTCAGCCTCCCAAAGTGCTGGGATTACAGGCATGAGCCACTATGCCCAACCATGTTTCCCTTCTTATTTCTGCTTCTTTTTCTCAAACTCTTCCTCCCGAACTTTGTCTTTCAAAGATAACCATACATGGATTCATTCAATTTTGTAGTATTGTGTGACACTAACCCTGATGCATTCTTCACTTTCAGTAGGGAAAATAGGAAGGGCTTTCTATAGTTGAGTCAGGTGGTTGGAATGGAGTAAAACTAGGGAGGGGTAAAGCCAAAGTAAGAACTGCTTATGTGGTGACTCATAGAAATTGCCACAGTTTGAGTAGCTGCTGGCAGAGAGCAGATTTAGACAAGATAGTAGTGTGTGTGTAATTGCACGCAGTCCAAGCTGTGCATATTTATAAGAGCACAAACTAATATAATCTAACCTTTGTTTGATGACTAAGGCTACTCCATAGAGTAGAACATAAAGAATTGTGGCAAACTACGAGGTGGCTGGTTTTACATGACCCTGTTAATCATTTTATTTTAGGAGACTGAATATTCTTTGGTTCACATACTGCTAAACTCTAATTTACTAAGCAGTTATTATTTTAACCATCAAAGTTCAAATCAGAGAATTATTTTAATAAAAATAGAAAAATATGTGAAAACAAACATATCAGGTTCTCTTACCAATGATTTTCACTGATGTATGCAAGAAAACAGCATATCACCTGTTTAAGACTTTTTAAATCTAATTTTAACTTTATAGTGGCATATTTCTTTATAATTTTTAAAATAAGATAAATTAACATTATTTGACTTGAACTTTTGCTTTCTTTGAAAAATTAAGTGCAGTTTAACAAGAATTGTGCTTGTGGCTTATGCCTCTTATTTTTATCTGTACCAATATCCAGATTTTTTTCCGGATTTTTCTAAAAATTTGACTCAGTTTATGCTAGTATTTACACATGAGAATGATAAATGGTAGATTATTAAGTACAGAAGACAAGAGGAACAGAGAGTACTAAGACAAATTTTGTTACATAAGATTTTAGAAAATACTGTGCAATTTAGAAACGTAGACAAAGGTGGCAGACATATTCAGTAAAATAATAACCCAATTGCCATTTTAATTTACTGAGTTTGGAATTTCCACCTTAAATATATAACCATATAAAACTATTCTTTTAAAACATTGTTGAACCCTAAGCATTGCAAATGTCTACTGGCAGGATATGAACTTGGAACGACAGACTGTTCTTTTTTTAGCAGCTTTTTTCCTGCAGATGTGACTTTAACAGAGGAAGATGCTGGATTTTTGTTTTTGTTTTTTTGGAGTTTTTTTTTTGGTGCTCCAGCAGGTAAATCAGCAGAAGTAAAGACAATAATTATTTGTTAAATGAACCTTGGTTAATTTAGATATAGAGGGTATATGGCTATTTTAAAAATGTTTGTGTTTTTTAGTGTTCTCTTAAGACTGTTTATCTGTTTTGAAACTGCTCTAGGGAAATTCTAGAAATAAATTTTAACTTGTTCATTTGTATCATCTGAATATGGAGGGATCAGATACATTTAGTCTTTCTGCTAAAATGGGAGATAAAAAAGTTGATTATCACATGACATAAGAAAGATAGAATATATGGTACAGCCAAATAGTATTTATTACAGAATTTAAACAGATTCTTTGTAAATATTTTCTCTTATGTATGTCAGAATGTATGCTTTCTGATACTGTTTTAAGATTTGATACTAAGCCAGAATAAAGTGTCATTCGGCTAAATTAGATATTTCTTTATAATTTTAAAATAAAGATTAATATCATGTGAATGGGAATTTGACCTAGGCTTACTTAGTGTGTGTGCTTATAAGTCTTGTCTTGCCTGACACTTGACTTTTTGCATTTTTCTTTGTTGTACTTCAGTCCCTGTTGTAATCTGGAATGCAAAAAGAACTTCCGGGAAGGACATAAGTTTTACTTTAAAAGTGTACAAATAGGAATAAAGTCATCAGTCAGTGACTAACGATAGCTGAACTCAATTTGCTGATGTTTAAATTGTCTAATGTCCTGTCTTTCAGAGAGATCAACATTTGGCCTTCAATATCTGTGACTGTGGGTTAGGTGAAAGGAAAGGTGAATTCTAATAATGAATCAAGGCAGGAACTGAAAGAGGCTTTGTTTGTTTCTTTAACTTGTTTTGTAATAAGATCAGTTATTTCAGTGAATAACCAAGTCGTAGTGACATGAGGAATTGCACGTTGCTTGTGAGATGCAGAATGACACTATAGGAACTGCCAAATTTTTTTCATTTATCATGAATTCCAGAATGAGAACTTTTGACCAGAAGTATCACATTCCTTTTTTTTGTTTTTTTTTTTTAACTAAACACTTCATTCTTTAGGGAATACAGCATTCCAGCTTTACTTGAAATCACAAATGGAATCATATTGCATGGTTCTAATCAGAAAAAAAAAATGTGTAAATAGCACCCAAGAGAGACTCTTAAAACTGCTTTACCAAGTTCAAATACATCTTTGTGTCTCTAAGCAAGTCCGTAACTAATCTTCCCCCTCTTCCCTGTTCCCAACAATTTGCATGGGAACTTCAAAGTTCATAAACTTTCAGTCTAATCAGGAAAGAGGAATGTTAGTGAGTTAATGTGTTAGTGAGTTAACAGAAGTGTGTAATGAGCGCTGTTTGAGATTTTAATTTTTATATTAAGTGGGGTTTGTTACGTATATTTTGTTTTAGTCCTTCATGTGTCAATACTATAAAAGTAAAAAATCAATAAACTGGGTTTTTGACTAGCTTGAACTATTTGACCCTTTGATCTGTGCACTTTTAATTGATCTGATATTTAGTTTTCTATTTTTTTTTTTTTTTTTT
>NW_007246549.1:172945-178310 GCF_000164805.1 Carlito syrichta
TGCTGGGCTCCAGTGATCCTTCCGCCTCAGCCTTCCAAGTAGCGGGAACTACAGGCGCACTACTACGCCTGGCTAATTTTTTGATTTATTGTAGAGATGAGGTCTCGCCAAGTTGCCCAGGCGGGTCTTGAACCCATCTCAAGGCTTTTAAGATCTAAGTTAGGAAAAAGTAATAGTTCAGAAATAAAAAAAATAGATAATGCAATTGGTAACTAATACAATAGTGTCTCTAGCTATAATAAGAGCTCAAAATGAAGTAGATTAAGACTTGAAGCCAGGCTCGATGGCTCAGTTTGTAATCCCAGCACTTTGGGAGGCTGAGGTGAGTGGATTGCCTGAGCCCGCGGATTCGAGACCCACCTGGGCAACTAGGTGAGACCTCATCTCTACAATAAAATAAAAAATTAGCCGGGTGTAGTAGCACATGCCTGTAGTTTCAGCTACTTGGAAGGCTGAGACCAAAGGATCACTGGAACCCAGCAGGTTGAGGCTGCGGTGACTGGGAGCGAGCCACTGCACTCCAGTCTGGGTGACAGAGTGAGACTCCAACTCAAAAAAAAAAAAAGGACTTGAATTGGGCCTGAAGGGTTGGTAGGATTTTTTTTGCAAGGAAGAAGAGGACACAGAAAGTGAGGACCAAGGTAGGGTTGTAAGAAAGTTGGAGACTTGTTTAAACAGACTGACCTTTTGAAGTAGGGAGTTCAGTGGGGGAAATGTGACAAAAAGGGAATGAAAAGTATGAAGGCAGATAATAGAGGGCCTTGAAAGTTGTGTTGAAGTTTATATCTGAATTAGGAAGCAATAAGAAGTCACTATAGATTCTTAAATGAGGAAGTAATATGACAAAAGCAGTGTTTTAGAAAGTTAATCTGTCAGTGCTTTTTGGGAGAGTATGGAAGAAATTTTTCTTGATTATTTTTTTTTTCTGATGCATAAAATCTCTCCTGGCTTTGTAATTCAGCAACAAGTTTTTAAAGGTTTCATATTTTCCACTGTTTTAAAATAATTGCCTTATCTGGTATGTAACAATCAATTGTATGAATGAATACATACACACACATACACATATATATATATTTTCCCCTCTATTTCAGGACAATGTCACAGTATAATCTTTTTAAAAAATTGGACAGCTGGGGAGTAACTGATGTAACATTTAATCACAGTGACACTACAAATGCAGATATTTCAAAGTAATATTTCGATGAACAGATATTAATATTTTATGTGCACATTGTGTTTTTAATGGTGTTATAACTTTACTTTTCTGCGTGGTTACCAGGTTTTCTTTGCCATTAATTGGAAGATCCATTCTGTTTATAGAAGCATTAAAGTTTGAAAGATGTTTCTTGGAATTAAGAATATATAATATTTTTATAATGCCTTTAGCATTATATGTTTAGAAGATTAGGGTTCTAATTCATATTATATGTTAATAATTTATGCAGTAAAATAGGTGGGAAAAGTTGTAGGATTTAATATCCAGAATTAGCAGGAAACAAAAAAGAATAGTTATAAATAAGAGAAAATCAAATACGTATACTCCTAATAAATCGTAAGTATGCACATGAGCCAATAGGTTTGGATCTCAGATCTTTGTCTAAAATGGGAATAGTACACCACCCCCTGCGGGGCGTTCAAGGTGGCCAACTAGAAGCAGCTGGTGTGTGCCTGTCTCACAGAGAGGAATCAAAATAGGGAGTGAATGTCTACACTCCTAGGCAAGATGAGGAGGAACATATGACAGAACTCACCAGAGAAGAAGCAATGGGTTTTACAAGAGGCAGAGGAGTGAAATCAGATAGTGTGCAATCCAAATTCAGTGCAGAACCATGGGAGTCCTCTACCATGGTGAGTGGGGGTGAGTGAGTGACTGACTGATTGAAAAAATCCCCAGAAACCCACACCATTGCCACAGATCCTAGTGATTGAGTCGAGGGACCATGTCTGTGACCCTCTGGGTCCCCTGACCAGCATAGAATCCTGACTTGCAATCATGCAGGGGCATTCCCCAAGCCCACATGGGACTCCTCAGGGCAATGATATGCGTGCAGTTCAGCAACTGTTGCCTTCATCTTCAGAAGGGAGGCTCAGTGTTCCTCTGTAAAGGGCAAAGAACTTGTGGCTTCTGCAGCTTCTACCACTGTTGCCCTCCAGCCAGGGAGGGAGCAACCCAACAGAGTGATAGCATGCATCCCCAGCATGGACTTTGCAGCTGAAATAAACAGGAACAGCAAGGAGTCAAGGTGCCCACCAGCCTCTCCCTTCTCAGCTGCTTCCCCGGGCACAGATTGTTTGCTGTCAGCCCACACAGTGTGTGGGGACCCCTGCATCCATCTGAATGCTGCAACAGAGGCCTGTAGCCCTGCCCTTTGTGGAGGTCAGGGGCTAGTGCCTTGGAGCAAGCCCTCCATGGCATCTGAGTGCGACCTCCCACCCCCAACTCAGATGCTGCAGTCAAAGTAAGTGTGAGCACTGAGTGGTCTGGGCACCCTGCAAGCCTCCCTCATATAGGCTGTTTACCCCAGACACAGGCTGCCCTCTCTGAGCCTGTGGAGCACTTGGGGACCACACACTCATTTAAACATGGTAGAAGAGACTTGCCCTCTTCAGGCAAGCTGGCTGCCAGAGCCATTAAGCGGTCACCTGCAATGTTTTGTATACACTCTACAAGGCAGAACCTATAGTGGAAATAAGCAGGAGCAGCAAGCAAGCTGTTGAGCTGCCATGCACCCTCTCCATCTTGCCTATTTCTCCCTAGAGGGATACTGTCTGCGCTTTGCCCCACAGAAGTGAGGGGGACACCACACTTGCTTGATCACTGTGGCCTTGGAAGGTCCAATTGAGGTACAGCCACTGCTGTTGGATCTCACTGTTAAGCACTGTTTACAGGCCTAAAGCCTGAACTACAATACCTAACAAAAAACTCGCTCTTGACCAATATTTGGCTAAACAACGAAATCAAGACAGAAACAAAAGCATTCTTTGAAACAAATGAAAATAAAAGCACAGCATATCAAAACCTGCTAAAGTGGATGCTGCTAAAGTGGTACTGAGACGAAAACTTACTGCACTGCATGCATACATGATGAAAATTAGATCTCAAGCCAGGCTTGGTGGCTCAGCCTGTAATCCCGCGCTTTGGGAGGCTGAGGTGAGTGGATTGCCTGAGCCCACGGATTTGAGACCCACCTGGGCAACTTGGCGAGACCTCATCTCTACAATTAATCAAAAAATCAGCCGGGTATGGTAGTGCGTGCCTGTAATTCCGGCTACTCGGAAGGCTGAGGCGGAAGGATCGACGGAGCCCAGTAGGTCGAGGCTGTGGTGGCCGGGAGCGGCCACTGCACTCCAGTCTGGATGACAGAGTGAGACTCCAACTCAAAAAAAAAAAGAAAAGAAAATAGATCTCAGATAAACAATCTAATATCTCACCTAACAGGGCTAGAAAAACAGGAACAAACTAAAGCCAAAGTTAACAGTAGAAAAGAAATAAAAAACTCAGAGCATAAATAAATGAAATTGAGACAGGGAAAAAAAGGATCAGTGAGTTAAAAAACTGGTTGTTTGAAAGGATAAGCAAGATAGACCCATAGTTAGAATAACAGAGAGAGAGAGAGAGAGAGAAAACCCAAATGAATATACCCAGAAACAAAAAAGGTGATGTTGCCACTGGTGTAGAAGAAATACAAAAGATTATCAGAGATTATAATAAAGATCTATATGTATACAAGTTAGAAAATATAGAGAAATGGATTAATTCCTGCAAACATACAACTTCCAAAAATGGAAACAGAAAGAAATTGAAATTCTGAACAGACCAATAATGAGCCATGAATTTGAATCATTCATAAAACCATTATCTACCCAAAAAAGTCTTGCACCCAGTGAGTTCACAACTTAATTCTCCCAGATGTACTAAGCTTAGCTGTTATCAAAACTACTAAAATTATTCCAATTTTAGAAGTCTGTATTGAACTGATTGAGAAGTAGGTACTCCTCCTCTCTAACTCCTATTGAAGCCAACATCATCTTGATGTCAAAAAATGGCAAAGACACAGCAAAGAAAGAAAACTACAAACCAGTATTCCTGATGAACATAGATTCAAAAAATCCTCAATAAAATACTACCAAACCACATCCAGTAGCCTGTACAAAAAAAATAATTCATTATGATCAGGTAGGCTTTATTCCCAGGATGCAAGACTGACTCAATATACATAATCATTAAACATAACCTGCCACATAAACAGAAATAAAAAGAACCACATGATTATCTCAATAGATGCAGAAAAAGAATTTAATAAGATCCAGCATCCCTTCATAATTAAAAATTCTCAACCGTCTAGGCATTGAAGGAACACTCCTCAAAATAATAAGAGCCATCTATGACAAACCTGTGGCCAACATCCTACTTAGTGGGCAGAATTTGGACGCATCCCCCCTAAGAACTGGAACAAGACAAGAATGCCCACTCTTTTCATTCCTATTCAACATAGTCCTGGAAGTCCTAACCAGAGCTTTCAGGCAAGAAAAAGAAATGAAAAGTATCCGAGGTCGGGCTCGGTGGCTCAGCCTGTAATCCCAGCATTTTGGGAGGCCGAGGTGAGTGGATTGCCTGAGCCTGCAGGTTCGAGACCTGCCTGGGCAGCTTGGCAAGACCTCATCTCCACAATAAATAAAAAAATTAGCCAGGCATGGTGGAGTGTACCTGTAGTTCCAGTTAATTGGAAGGCTGCTGCAGAAGGACTCCCTGAGCCCAGCAGGTCGAGGCTGTGGTGGCCATGAGCAGTGTGCCACTGCACTCCAGCCTAGGCTACAGAGTGAGACGTGATTCAAAAAAATAAAAATAATAAAAACTTCATGTAAGAGAAACACGCGTGAATTTTACCAAACCTCTATTGGTCACTTACCTATGTTTTATTTTATTTGTTTATTTGTTATTTATTTATTTAATTTTAAATATGGTAAGATTTATTCCCACCTGGTCTCAGAATATCTCATGTCTTTTTCCTGTGTAGTTACGTTCTCTTTTTCTTCTTCTTCTTTTTTTTTTGTGATTTATTGTAGAGACAAGGGTCTCACCAAGTTGCCCAGGCTGATCTCGAAACCCTGGCGTCAGGCAATCCTCTCGCCTCCGCCTCCCAAAGTGCTGAGATTACAGACTGAGACACCGTGTCAGGCCTATTTTGTTTTATTATTTTTTGAGTTGGAGTCTCACTCTGTCGCCCAGGCTGGAGTGCAGTGGTACGCACGCTCATGACCAACCCAGCGTCGACCTGCTGGGCTCTGGCGATCCTTTCGCCTCAGCCTTCCAAGTAGCCGGAAGTACAGGCGCACTACCACGCCCGGCTAATTTTTTGTT
>NW_007246549.1:178421-179312 GCF_000164805.1 Carlito syrichta
AGAGACGAGGTCTCGCCAAGTTGCCTGGGCTGATCTTGAGCCCCCCGGGCTCAGGCAGTCCATTCGCCTTGGCCTCCCAAAGTGCTGGGATTACAGCTGAGCCACTGAGCTCGGCCACTTGTGCTTTATATAAAATGTTCCAGAAAATGAAAAATTAAATCATTTTTCTGAGTAGTACGTAACACATCTCTACCTAACTTATGTCTCAGTGTCCCTCTAAAAATTAACCTTCATAAGGGCAAGGATCGCATTTTGCATATTTTCAACTGCATTTTTAGCATTTAGTGAAATACCTGGAATGTGTTAGGATCCCAATATATATTTGACTGAAAAATGAATATAGTAATACTTCAAATAATGTTTTAAAAATATTTAGAAATCTTTCATAATTGTATTCTCTTATTTGAACTATCAATTCGTATAGAGAAATATCAGATGAAACAAGTTTATATATATGTATATTTTGCATTCCTCAGATTAAAAGTTTTTTTTTGTATTTTTTTTGAGTTGGAGTCTCACTCAGTCGCCCAGACTGGAGTACAGTGGCCGCTCCCAGCCACCGCAGCCTCGACCTGCTGGGCTCCAGCGATCCTTCCGCCTCAGCCTTCCGAGTAGCTGGAACTACAGGCGCGCGCTACCACGCCTGGCTGATTTTTTATTTATTGTAGAGATGAGGTCTCGCCAAGTTGCCCAGGCTGGTCTTGAACCCACGGGTTCAGGCAGACCACTCACCCCAGCTTCCCAAAGTCACAGGATTACAGGCTGAGCCACTGAGCCCGGCTAGATTAAAAGTTTTTTAAAATTTGTTTTTATTTTAAAGATGTGGGGTACAATTCAGGGTTAGGTATACAAATGTTCATTATGCAGGTACCCTTGTTGATGAGGTGTCCT
>NW_007246549.1:179645-192915 GCF_000164805.1 Carlito syrichta
TTATTAGAGAATGATTTCTATCAGACACAGCAGTGCTTTGATACTTTTTAGAAATAGTTTTGGAAAATTCTCATTTTCTCCACGATGTGTCCTAATTTAATGCACTTTTTTCCTGTGTATTCTTTATCCAGTTTTCAGCACACTTAGTAGGTTTTTGTTTTAATGAGGAATATTCTCATATTCTTTTCTTTAAGTACCTTATAATTTTTTAATTGTAGTTTCACTCTTTCACCCAGACTGGAGTGCATTGGCATGCTCACGGCCACCCCAGCGTCTACTTGCTGGGCTCAGGCTATCCTTCTGCCTCAGCCTTCCAAATGACCGGAACTACAGGTGCACCTGGCTAATTTTTTTGATTTATTGTAGAGATGAGGTCTTGCCAAGTTGCCCAGGCTGTTTGTATCTTGTAATTTAAAGATCTATGTTAAATTTAAATGATTTTGCTACTTCGGATCTTGCTTCTTATGTTTATTGTTTTTGCTTATGTTTTCTCTTTCTTGAGCCCTACAATTTTACTTTCCTCAAAGATATGTTAGCTAACTGACTTATTAAACGTTGCAGTTTTCCTTATCTGATGGTAAGAGCCATATTTAAGCTCAGATTTATTTGTTTTCCTTTCCGTTTGGATAAAGGAAAAGCCAGATGTCTTTTAGAAATCAAGGGTTCAATCTTATCATGTATGGAATGTGACATTTTAGTTCATGGCTAGTCTCATTCATATTTTGGTTCTTGAAATTAGAGACTTCATCCTTCAGCAATTCAGAGTAACTTTTATGTCATTCAAACTTGAAGCTTTAATAAAATTAACAACTTGTTTTCTCTTAACTAAATGGAAGGTTTTGTCCTTGATAGAAATGTTTATATAGCGTATCAAAACATGTGTAACACAGCACTTAAGTTAAATTTTTTTCCTAATTTATTTTTATTTAAAATCCAACCACATTACTTATTTCCAGAGATAAATTCTTAGTAAGGTTCAAGAGTTTATTGGCACAACACCAAAATTGTGAGTTAAATAAATATACTTTATGAAAATCATCTATTTCTGGTTCTTTATAATATTGGAAAAGAAATATTGTGGCTATGATTTGAGTAATTGTACAGCTTTCCTTAAGCCCAAAACATATATTCTTGCTTACTACTTCACATTTATTTCTGATGCATATAGAAAATCCTTAAATTAAAAAGTAATTTCCTTAAATTAAATTTCCCTTCCTTCAATTAAAAAGTAATTATTCATGAAATATTTTCTAGCTGGAAATGTTTCTTCTTTTAATTTAGAATTTAAATTTTTGGAGTAAGCATAAATTATCTCTGTGAAATCATTTAAAATCATTTTAATTAAAATTAAAATGGGTTGCTAAATACAAAATATTCTTCCTTATGTCTGGATATAATAATTTTAACTCTTATTAAATCCTTGAAAACATAAGGTGTACAAAAATTAGTGTAGTTATGTAATTTGCATTTATGCACATTTGCTTTTAGTATTTAAGCAATTTTCATGTAAAATAATGATTTATTAAGCTATACCTGCTTACAGCTATTACAACTAAATAGAATGTATGCACATTCTTTTTTGGGTAGAATTAAATATCTCAACAAGATCAACCATTTTCCCAATTTAACTTTAATTTTTTAATAGAATGTTCAGCATTTGAAGGATCTCTGGTAGAGGGTAAAGGGAATGAGTGTGCCAAAAGAACCATTATTGTTTGTTTGCTCCTATTTGGGTGAACTTTATATGATGGAGGTTGGTTTTTTGATATTAAATTTCTAAATTTTGAGCTTATGTCATTGGTATTATGAAGTTATTTAAAACTTTGAGATCATGTAATTAGATCCACATATATTGTTAATTTTATTTCATAATTTTGCTGTGATTATTAATTTGCTGTTGTAAATTCATGTTTTCTTTGTGTACAGAAATGTATCTTAGATTTTGAATTCATGACATTTTAGTTAAAGCTGAAGGTGTATTTTTTCTCTTTAATTTTATATTAAAGACAAAAATTACTTGAAACAATTTCTATTGTAATTGTTACTGAATATTGTGGAAAACCATGGATTATGGTTGTTACGTTGATCTGATTTACCACTTACTTTAAAGTTCACTGATAATTTGGCAGCTGTTTATGTAATTTGGTTAACTTAGTAATAATTCAATAACTGACTCCTTTAGAATAGTAGAAGACTCAAGATTTGTAGGATTTCCTTTTTGCTATTTATATCTAGTGTATTTTTAAGTGGCTTCAAATAAAGGCAGTGAAGAAATGTTTCATTTTTCCTCATACATATAAAATACATCTGGAAGAATAAATTCACATCTGGTTCATGGATTTCCTTCATGGAGATGTTCCAAATTCAGTGTCAAGATTAGAGCTTGTACTCATGGGTTTGCAGAATCTTGTGTGGAATTTGAAATATTTTGTTTGGAAGTAGTTGGGGAAACAATTGATTCAGATGTTTGTGTTTAGTTCTAATTTTAGGTATATTTCTCCCTCATGAAAAATAAAAATGTTTTATGCTTCATAATATAATCAATGTACATGCAAACACTTTACATTTAACAGGATGTTTTAGGCAACATTCTTAAACTTTTTTTTAATGAAAAAGAGATCAATTAAACTTAAACTTATTAGGTAATGATCATTAGTAACCATAACCATTATTAGAAACAATTCTCATACATAGTGTTGTGTCATCTGAATTACACTGTCCTATTTTGTTAACTCCAAGTAGAAGCAATAACAATCATTTTTTAAAAAATGTTGTATTCTAAATGCCTGCCCAAATGATATGTATAATTTTGGATTCTCAGAATATAATTTACACACTGAGTGCCTCCCCGCTCAGCCTCACAATTGCTAACAAATGTATTTGTGTCTGAATGGAGTCCCTAAAGTAGTGTAAAGTAGAAGCATTTATGGGTTCAATCCAAAAAGCATGTGAACTAAAAATAATATTGTCACGCTTTTATGAATTGGCTTATGCATTGAGACTGCCAAATCAAGCTGTTAGTCATGTGACTTAAACTTGATACATTGGAAAAAATGTGTGTTGTTGAGTACATCTCATTAAAGAGGATGTTTGATATTTCTCAAGGATTGTTTCTTGGGTGATATATTTTTCACATAACATGATAAAGTTTATTCATAGACAAATCTATAGCTATGTGCTTTTCAAGTTTTTTAACTTCAAACTTTCTGTGGAATAGAAAAAAATACATTTTGCATATGTGTCTAATTTAGTGGTTTCTAAACAGTATGGCAGGAATTTTTGTTTCAGCAGATTTTCCAGTACATCACTAAGTTGTAGGTATTATAAGAGTCTTGGAAGGGTCCAGCCTTTCAGGGTTCCTCCTGCTTCCCTCTTACTCCCCCTTGTAAATGTTCCTCCTTCTTTAGTCAACACCAGGTAAAATTTTGTTCTTGGTAAAGGAGAGTTAAGTGGAAACATTAATTTATTTGATCATGTGTATGCTAGTTAACTATAGAAAATCTGGCTTGTTGGACCAGTATGTACAACCCCCTTAAAAAGTTACCTGTTACTATTTGCTTTTGCAACCTTTTTTGAGGTTCTGTGTACCTTACTTTGTTCTAACACAGCAACCAGACTGCCTTGAGTCTATAAATGCTACTTCATAGTTAACACAGGGAACTCTGTGAGTTAGTGTACCATGGATTAATTGACTCACTCCATGAGTATTTATTTAGGATCTTTGTGGAAGACATTGTTAGGGTACTTATTATGTTTTATTTTTGTAAAGATAGGGTCTCATTGTGTTGCCTAGACTGGAGTGCAGTGGTGCTGTCACAGCTCACTGTAACCTCAAACTCCTAGGCTCAAGCAATCCTCCTGTCTCATCCTCTGGAGTTCCTAGGACTACAGGCACATGCTACCATGCCTGGCTAATTCTTCTATTTTTGGTAGAGACGGGATCTTGTGGTGTTGCTCAGGCTGGCCTTTAATTCCTGGCCTCAAGCCATCCTCCTGCCTTAGCTTCCCAAAGCTCTGGGATTACAGATGTGAGCCACCATACCCAGCCAGGGAACTAATTTTAAGCCAATGTTAGGAATTTTTTTTAAAGGCCATTTTAAGGACTTTATAAGCTGTCTGATTTACCTTTCTTCCATTTTTGAGTACTGGAACTCATTCTTCCTTAGGCTCTGTCATTCGTTAAATATACAGCTTAGTTTGTTCTGCTGTTCTTTCTCAATTCCACATCCTTTTAAAATCCAATTCCTTCTATATTGTTTTGAATTTATGATCACTTGCCTAGATTACGTTTGATGGTTATATTTTGAGACTCGGGCGTGAGAAATGATGGTGTTCTTATCACAAAATGTATACTTTGATAATTTTAGTCTATGTTTGTATCCTTGAAGTCACTACCGCAGTCATGGGCATATCGATCAGCTCAAATGTTTTCTCCTACTCCTTTGTAATTATTTCCTCCCTATCCCCAGATAACTACTGATTTTCTTTGTGTTACCAGAGATTTGTAGAGGGTTGAGTAGTGGCCCCTCTAAAAGATATGTCTACCTGTAGCCTGTGAATGTGACCTTATTTGGAAAAAGGTGTCTTTGTGGATATAATTAAGTTAAGGATCTCATCTTGAGATCATCCTGGATTAGGGTGGGGCCCTAAATCCAATGACAAGTGTTGACTAAAAGAGAGAAGGTGATGGAGGTAGAGATAGGAGTGATGTGTCTCTAGACAATGAATACCAAGTATGACTGGCAGCTACTAGAAGCTAGGGGAAAGACATAGTATACATTTTTCAGAGCCTCCAGAATGAACCCATCCTGCCAACCTCTTGATTTTGGATTGCTGGCCCTTAGAACTAAGACAAAATAATCTGTTGTTTTAAGCCACCAAAATTATGATAATTTGTCACAGCAGCCTTGTGAAACTTATACAAGATCAGTTTACATTTTCTAAAATTTTATATAAGTAAAGTCATACTGTATGTATTCTTTTTAAACTGGATTCTTTAACTCAGCATTTTGAGATCCATCTTCATCATTTCACGGATTAATAATTTTCTTTTATTGCTGAGTTATATTCCATTGTATATATATACCATACTATTTGTGTATTCACTTCTTGAACGTTTGGTTGTTTCCATTTTTTGGCTGTTATAAATAAAGTTGCTATGAATATTTGTGTCAGATTTTTTGTGGGCACATGATCTCATTTGTCTTGGGTAAATTCCTAGAAGTTGAATGGCTGGATGTATTTGTGTGTGTGTGTGTGTGTGTGTGTGTGTGTGTGTGTGTGTGTGTGTGTGTGTGTGTATAAAACTTTTAAAAGAAATAGCCAAAGTGTTTTTCAGATACATTATACTTTTTGACATTTCTTTAAGCCGTGTATATAGGTTTCATTGCCACCACATTGTAGTCACTTCTAGGTAATGTCAGTCTTGTGTCTGACAAGGTAGGGTCAATCTTTTACATTTTATTTTGTACCAGAGTGTGCTAGTGTGTAGTGGCATCTCATTGTGGTTTTAATTCTCTAATGAGTTATAGTAAACATTTTTTCATGAGCTCATTTTCCCTCTTTATATGTTATTTGGTGATGTGCTTGTTTTCATCTTTGGCTCATTTTTTTTTTTAAAGCAGGATTTATTGACAGGCCAGAAAAGCTCCCACAGTGGGAGGGAACCCTAAAGGGTTGCCCAGCTCATTTTTTAAATTGAATTTTTAAAAAATTGAGTTCAGAGATCATTTTTGAAAAATCTATGTGAATCCAAGTCCTTCACTAGCCATATGGTTTGCAAATTTTTTTCAATCTGTGGCTTGTCTTTTCGTTACTATGTTAGTATATTACAAAGAGCTGAATTTTTAAATTTCAACGAAATCCCATTTAACCTATTTTTAAATTAACTGTGTTCTTTGTGTGTATTATATCTAAGGGATTATCACCTAATCCATATAACAAAAGTTGTTTCCTGTATTTCTTTGGATTCTTTTTATTTCAATAGGTGTAATGAGATAATTTACATATAATTAACTATACATGTGAAAAGCTACACATATTTGAAAAGTTTTCACACATGTATACACCTATGAAACCACTACTGTGGGCTGGGCTTGGTGGCTCAGCCTGTAATCCCAGTACTTTGGGAGGCCGAGGTGAGTGGATTGCCTGAGCCCGCGGGTTTGAGACCCTCCTGGGCAACTTGGTGAAACTTCATCTCTACAATAAAAATCAAAAAATTAGCCGGGCGTGGTAGCGCGTGCCTGTAGTTCCAGCTACTGGAAGGCTGAGACGGAAGGATCGCCGGAGCCCAGCAGGTTGAGGCTGCGGTGACCAGGAGCGGCCACTTGCACTCCAGTCTAGGTGACAGAGTAAGACTCCAACTCAAAAAAAGAAAAAAAAAAAAAGAACCACTACTGTGAAGATAATAAATGTATTTATCAACTCTAATGATTTTCTATTGCCCCTTGATAATTTCCCTCCTGCCATCCACCTCCCTATGCCACGTATTTACTGATATGCTTCCTGTCACCATGGATTAGATTGTTTATTCATGTTGTATCATATTATTAGTAGTTCATTCTTTTTGTTTTTTTAATGTAGTGTTACATTATATAACTATATTACAGTTTGTTTATCCATTTACTTGTTGGTGAATATGTTGGCTATTTCCAGTTTTGGGCTGTTAAAAAGTTACTATGAACATTTATGTATCTTTGTTGAGATGTGGTTCCTTTTCTCTTAGATAAAAATCCAGTATTGGAATGACTGGATAAGATGATAGATATATGTTTACATTTTTAAAGAAATAGCTAAACTTTTTTTCCATTTTCTGTTTTCACCGTCAGTGCATGTGAACTATAGTTTCTTCACATCCTTGCCAACACTTAGTATAGACAGTCTTTTTATTCTAGTTATCCTAAGAGGTGTGTATTGTTATCTCACTGTAATTTTAATATACAGTTTCATAATGACTAATGATATAGAGCATGTTTTCGTGTTATTATTTGTCATCTGTATATCTTCTTTAGTGAAATGCCTATTTAAATCTTCATAATTATTTTTTCTGCTTTATACAAATTTTTATTTTTATATTGCAAATGAAAAAAAATATATTTGGAGGAGCTATTTGACTCTTTCTGTCACTCCTGTAATGGCTAGTAGTCTTTCCAGTGTCATAATAAAGTTACATTTTATTCTGGAAATAAAATAGACAAATTATAGTCATATATGTTTATGAGGTACAAATTGAATTTATGACGTATGAATGCAATGTGGAATAATTAAATAAAGCTAATTGGCATCACCTTAAATACTTATTTTTTGTGTTAAAACATTTGAAGTTCTTTCAACTATTTTGAAAAGTACAATATATTATTATTTATTTTATTCACGATACTTTGCAATATATCTCAGAATAAGAGAAAAAATTCTTATTCCTCCGGTCTAATTGAGATTTTGTAGTCTTTCACTGTTATCTCCCCATTTCCTCATTTCCCTCAGCAACTTTTTAAGTGAGTTGTTTTCTTATTTTTAAGTTTTGCCAGTCTTTATATATCATGGGTATAAGTTCTTTATCAGATATTTGCTTTGAAAATTTTTTTGTGGGCTAGGTCTTGGCTTTCCATTCTCATAACAGTGGTTTCTTGAAGAGTAGCAGTTTTAAATTTTAATAATGTCCATTTTATGAATTTTTTCTTTATGGATTATGATTTTGTTGTCATATCTGAAAAGTCATTGCCTAACCCAAGGTCACTAAGATTTTTCTCTTGTGTTTAACTCTAAAATTTTTCTTATTTTTAGATTTTTCATTTAGGTCTATGATTCATTTTCAGTTTGTTTATGCATGTGGTGATGGTACAAGGTATGGATTAAAGTTCACCTTTTGTTTATAGAAATACACTTGTTTGGCTGGGCTTGGTGGCGCAGACTATAATCTCAGCACTTTGGGAAGCTGTGGCGAATGGATTGCCTGGGCCTGCAGGTTCGATACCAGCCCGGGCAACTTGGCGAGACCTTGTCTCTACAATAAATAAAAAATTAGCCAGGCGTGGTAGCGCGTGCCTGTAGTTCTGACTACTTGGAAGACTGAGGCGGAAGGATCACTGGAACCCAGCAGGTCGATGCTGGGGTGGTTGTAAGTGTGCCACTGCACTCCAACCTGGGTGACAGAGTGAGACTCCAACTAAAAAAAAGAAAAGAAAAAAGCCACTTGTTCCAATCCTTTGTTTTAAATACTGTTCTTGTTCCGGTGAATTTACCCTTGTACTTTTGCCAAAATCAGTCAGCTATATATGCTTAGGTCATTTATTTGTTTGTCTTAATGTCAATACTGCACTATCTTGAATACTGTATCTTTGCAGTGGGTCTTGAAATCCAGAAGTTTCTGACTTTTAATTTTGCACTTTTCCCCCCAGAATTTTTACTAATTTAAGTCCTTGTATTTCTGTATACGTTTTATAATCTGTTTCTCAATCTCTAAAAATAAAAGCCTACTAGAATTTTGATTGGGACTGTGCTGACTTCATAGACCAAGGTAGGTAGTGTTGATAGTGTACTTGTTTTTTCAAATCAGTTGTAAGATTCATCTCTCTGTATTTTGTTTTGATGTTAATATAAGTATTATGGTTTTTAAAATTTCATGTTCGAGTCTTCATTACAAGTACATAGAAATACATTTGATTTTTTCTATGCTGATCTTGTATCTTATAATCTTTTAAAATTCATTTATTGTTACTGTTAGCTTTTTTGATGATTTCATCTTTTTTTTTTTTTTTTTGAGTTGGAGTCTCACTCTGTCACCCAGACTGGAGTGCAGTGGCCACTCCCGGCCACCGCAGCCTCGACCTGCTGGGCTCCAGCGATCCTTCCGCCTCAGCCTTCCAAATAGCCGGAATTACAGGCATGTGCTACCACACCTGGCTAATTTTTTGTTTTATTGTAGAGACGTGGTCTCGCCAAGTTGCCCAGGAGGGTCTCGAACCCGCAGGCTCAGGCAGTCCACTCACCTCAGCTTCCCAAAGCTGCGGGAGTGCAGGCTGAGCCACCGAGCCCGGCTGATTTCATCATATTTTAAAACTAAAACAGGTATCCTCAAACTATGGCCCATGTATCAGCCACCTATTTTTGAAAATAAAGTTTTACTGAAATATAGTCATGTCCATTTGGTATCATATTGTCTATAGGAGATTCTAGAAAAAAGTCACAGTGACTGAATACTGTAAATATGTTGGTTTATTTCTCCTTTCTTCATCCTGTAGTTTTTTTTTTTTTTTTTGAGTTGGAGTCTCACTCGTCACCCAGACCGGAGTGCAGTGGCTGCTCCCGGCCACCGCAGCCTCGAACTGCTGGGCTCCGGCAATCCTTCCGCCTCAGCCTTCCAAGTAGCCGGAATTACAGGCATGTGCTACCACGCCTGGCTGATTTTTTTATTTATTGTAGAGATGAGTGAGGTCTCACTGCCCAGGTGGGTCTCCAACCCGTGGGCTCAGGCAATCCACTCACCTCAACCTCCCAAAGGTGCGGGATTACAGGCTGAGCCACCGAGCCCGGCAGTTTTTTAAATATATATAGGTATCCAGTTTTCTCTGTTTCTATTGCTGCTGTCCTTAGTGGTGTTGAGTCATAAACCACATTTTGGAAACCAAATTGTGCTGTGCTTTATAAAGTAATTTTCTTTTTTCCCCTTAATTCTTTTTTTTTTTTAATTGTAGAGATGAGGTCTCGCCAAGTTGCCCAGGCGGGTCTCGAACCCGCGGGCTCTGGCAATGCACTCACCTCAGCCTCCCAATCCCCTTAATTCTTGTAAGAAAAAATAATGACTTTCATTTTCAGGTGATGGAAACATTTTGTATTACTGTTACCAGTACAATTGAGCTGCCTTTTGATTCTAGGAGAAAAGAAATACTTTTTTTTTCTTTTTTTGAGTTGGAGTCTCACTCTGTCTCCCTGGCTGGAGTGCAGTGGCACACTCACAGCCAACGTAGCCTCGACCTGCTGGGCCCAGGCGATCCTTCCACCTCAGCCTTCCAAGTAGCTGGAACTACAGGAGTGCGCTATCATGCCTGACTTATTTTTTGATTTTTGGTAGAGATGAGATCTCACTCAATTGCTCAGGCTGGTCTCGAACCCCTGGGCTCAGACTATCCTCTCACCTCAGCCTCCCAAAGTGCTGGGATTACAGGTTTGAGCCACTGCGCCCAGCCTGAAAAGGAATACTTTTAAAGGACCTACCCCTTTTATGGGATTTTGTGAATACTTTGTTCCAGGCCTTGAGCACTTCAGTCATTTTGTGTTTACATAATGACTTTGTTTTAAATATCATAAGGCTCTTGATAAGTGTGGTTATCATGATAGTATTTTAAAATACTTAGTGCAATACAGAGCAGATAATTTAAATTTGAATAGCTTATTCCTGATAAAGTAATGGTATAGCTAAACCTTTTGGCTCACTCTATTGCTTTCTTTCAGAACCTTGACTTATAAGGCTTTTCAAATTAAGTAGCTGAAAATATGGGCTGAACACGTTGGCTCGTACCTGTAATCTCAGCACTTTGGGAGGCCAAGGTGGGAAGATTGCTTGAACCCAAGAGTTCAAGACCAACCTAGCAACATACTGAGACCTCATCTCTACAAAATATCAAAAAATAAGCCAGACATGGTGGCACACGTCTGTAGTCTTACCTCCTCAAGAAGCTGAGGTGGAAGGATCACCTGAGCCTGGGAGGTTGGGACTGCAGTGAGCCATGAGTGTGCCACTGCACTCCAGCCTGGGTGGCAGAGTGATACCTACACATTAATGTGTAAGCTTTTTTGACTTAAACCTTTGTTTATAGACTATATACCTAAGACTTGGTGATAAATTAGCTGACTTTTAGAAAAATATATTATCTGGTTTTAGAAAATTTCTAGCATCTATTAGCCAAATACTTAAAAAATATGGAGAGATTGGTTTATGAAGGTCTTCTTTGTTGTTAAATTGAGGTGGCATGGCTTATTTGTAGTTACTAGGTGCTAAGACTTCCTATGGCTCCTGGTTCAGTTTACTTTTGAAATAGTGCGCTCTTTAAAGTAACTTAAACAATGGCAAGTTGAAATAAAGATAATACTTATTTTTTTTCAGGTATGTGCTTCTCATCTTAGTATGATATATATATTTTTTTTCTTTCTCTCAGACACTATGTGGTTGTTTTATTTGGGACATTTTGTTCAACCATGCAATTATGTTCTTTTTTTTTTTTTGAGTTGGAGTCTCACTCTGTCGTCCAGACTGGAGTGCAGTGGCCGCTCTCGGCCACCGCGGCCTCGACCTGCCGGGCTCTGGCGATCCTTCCACCTCGGCCTTCCGAGTAGCTGGAATTACAGGCATGCACTACCACGCCCGGCTGATTTTTTGATTTATTGTAGAGATGAGGTCTCACTGCCCAGGTGGGTCTCGAACCCGCGGGCTCAGGCAATCCACTCACCTCAGCCTCCCAAAGGCGCGGGATTACAGGCTGAGCCACCGAGCCCGGCTGCAATTATGTTCTTTAAATCTAGAATCAGATAACACTATTTTTCAATATTCGTTTTGTTTTCCGGGACAAGAACTTGAGTCCTCTTCTTATCCTGATGGAACTTTTTAAAAAACTTTTAACAGAATTGACTGTTTCTTTTCAAACATGACTCTTGTCAAATATATCATATGCTTTTATATTCTTATTTTATGTAATTTCATTAGATCTAGCAGCAGTTGATTTTTTAAAAATAAGCTTGTGGAGTTCAGTAATATTTCTTCTAATTTGAGGCATAAATTTACAATACTGTCATAGTTAGTTGTTGAAAGTGCTGAATTGTGGTTGACATCTATTTTTATTGCACTATTTCTTTTTCTTTTCTTTTATATTACTTCTTTATTTTATAGGTGGTGTCTTACTTTGTTGTCCAGGCTGGATTGCAGTGGCACAATCATTGCAACCTTGACCTCCTGGGTTCAGGTGATCTTTTCACTTCAGCCTCCCCATTAGCTTGGACTAAAAGTATACGCTACCATGCCTGGCTAAATTTTTAATTTTTGTAGACATGAGGTCTTGCTTTGTTGCCCAGGTTGGTCTCACACTCAAGGGCTCAAGCAGTCCTCCCACATTGGCCTCACAAAGTGCTGAGATTATAAGCTTGTGCCTCCTTGCCCAGCCAATTGAACTGTTTTTATGCAGTCTGTCTTAAGTTTGTATACAGGTGATATCTTCAATTCTCAGCACATGTTTATCACTCAGATCTTATTTCAGGAGTTTTCATTTAGTGCTGGTACAGACTGCATTCTGTTACTTCATTGTTAATATTTTCTTGCCACTTGATGTATATAATAACTTAAAGGTGGTATTATTATATTACTTCAAACCAAATATAATGACTTTGACAGTTCCATTTCTATTTATTTCTCAGCTGACCATAGCTATGCTGGCTAAAAAATGGGAGTCCATAGGATTACTTTTTTATGGTTCATAAGTATAAGAAGGCTTGTTAAGGTGCCATTCTCCATCCCTAACCCTGATTCCCACCACCAAAAAATCATTTGGTATTAATACAAATATAATTTGTATACATTTGTTGTATGGAAAATAATTTTTTAATGTTTGTTGATACCCATAAACTCATATGCACAACTTTTATAGGAGTTTGCGTATAATTGGCAAAAATATATGGCTGTATGTTGACAATGATTCTAAATGAAAGTAAAAAATTTCTTATTTTGAATAAAAAGTTAATGTATAGGTAGGAACTTTTAGGAAACTCTTTGAGAAGTACTTTCAGAATCTTATGATTAATCGAATACTCTTATTTGCACTTTGTAATGCTTTTAAATGCTTATGCCATCTGACTGTTACTGAATGAGATTATTTAAGCTTTGTTGTACTTTATGCAATTCATAACTTATTTGTGGCAGGAATATTGGTATCGTTTACTCATTTTTCTATAGTTTTCCAAGATTTCACTCTACTACAAAATATTACAAGTTTGTATTTACTGTGCTCTCAAAGGTATTTGAGAGTATTTTTTTCTATTTATTCAAAAACAACTTAAAAAGTTACTATTTTTTGAATCAATCATAATTTAGTGAGAGAGTAGAAATTATAAATCCATTATTAATTTGCTTTAAAAATAAAACTAGATGCCGGGCTCGGTGGCTCAGCCTATAGTCCCGCGCCTTTGGGAGGCTGAGGTGAGTGGATTGCCTGAGCCCGCGGGTTCGAGACCCGCCTGGGCAGCGAGACCTCATCTCTACAATAAACCAAAAAATCAGCCGGGC
>NW_007246549.1:192978-211289 GCF_000164805.1 Carlito syrichta
AAAAAAAAAAAATAAATAAATAAATAAATAAATAAATAAAACTAGAAAAGTATTTGCGTATGTTAACTATTATATATAGTTTTATCACATATGTATGAATTGTATATGAAAATAAGGGTTTTAAAAAATTTTTTTTTTTTTTTTTTGAGTTGGAGTCTCATTCTGTCACCCAGACTGGAGTGCAGTGACCGTTCCCAGCCACCGCAGCCTCGACCTGGTGGGCTCTGGCGATCCTTCCACCTCAGCCTTCCAAGTAGCTGGAACTACAGGTGTGCGCTACCACACCCGGCTAATTTTTTTATTTATTGTAGAGATGAGGTCTCACCAAGTTGCCCAGGCGGGTCGCGGGTCTTGAACCTGTGGGCTCAGGCAGTCCACTCACCTCAGCCTCCCAAGGCGCATGATTACGGGCTGAGCCACCGAGCCCGGCTAAAAAATATTTTTTATTTCAAAGATATGGGGTACAATTCAGAATTAGATATGCAAGTGGACATTGTACAGGTAAAGTTTGGACCTCCCTTTGGTCCCCACTTTGTCTGGTTGAGATCAGATACCCTTATTGATGTTGTGTTCCCCCCCAAAAAAAATTAGGTTCTAAAGTTAGCACATAAGACAACAATTTTGTATTACCAAGCCTGTCTTAAGAAATTTGATACATTATCTGCATAGTAGAGAGATAATATAAAATTAAATCTTATATCTGAAGCAACTCGTTCTTTTAATGTTAGAAGAAATTATTTTTTTTTCCAGCTCATGACTGAATGATGCTATTAGTATATTCGGAGTTTATTTTGATTGAAAATTACAAATTATGGCTTAAATACTTGAATGATATATAGTGAAAATAAGATTATTTTTCCTAAAAGGCATGCCTAAATTGAGGTCAGCTATACGGATAGCATGTTTTTATTTTGACTCTTACACTCATTCTGAGATATAATCTTACTGAGTAGGATATCAGGTAGAATTGCCCACCTACATTTGTGGTGTTCTCTCTCTCTCTGTCTCTTTCTCTCTGGTGTTTACCAGGCTTCATTTAAAAAATTTTTGAATTTAAATGCATGTATATGTGCCATCCCCCTATTTTATCTTATTTACCTTTATTATTTTATAGTACAAAAATCTACAGATGGGCTCAAATAATAATAAAGAAGTTATGGATGTCAGTGTGAAGGAGCACCCACTGGACAAATCTGAGATAATATGATAATGATATTAAAGGATTATAACCTATTGGATACAGAATCTAAGAGTCTGCACCAATGTAAATTAATTAACTGAATAAATGAGCAAATAAGAGAAAGCTCGGCCTACACTAGAAAGCCAATAATAAAGGTAGAAAGAATGATGGAATTAGAAAATCACCATTTCACAACCATCATAATAATTGTTCAATCAGGCAACAATTATGAATACATATGGTAAATTAGTGGGTGAATATTTAAGGAATCATGAGATAGTTACATAATCTTAAAGTAACCCCTTGAAGATACATATGAATTATAAAAGCAAAATACTGTAGAAACACCTCCTTAACTAATTAATCAGAATCATCTTTGTCAGTATTGTGACTAACCAACAGCATATACCTTCTGATACAGCATCCCAAGAGAATTCAGCATCATTTTTGTGATGTTCTTGCAAAAAGTACATAACTTGAATCTAATCATGACACAAACTGAAATCAGGACACGTTTTACAAAATAACTGGCTATTATGCTCTTTAAATGCCTGTGTCACAAGATTCAGGAAAATGTACATACATACACAGAAACATACACACTCACTCTCCTCAGGAACTGTTTCAGATGAAAGGAAACTGACAAACATGACAAACTGGATGCACCTCATGGTCTTGGATCTTCTATCACTAGAAAGGACATCGTTATGGCAAGTCAGCACAATCTGAATAGTATGTCTAGTAAATAATAATACTGAATAGTATTCATTCTTATTGAATAGTACTGAATTAGCATTTAGTGCCTGACTTTGATTAACAGTACTGTGGTTATGTAAGAGAATTCCTTGTTTTTTGGAAATATACACTAACATAATTAAGGGGGAAGGGTACCATATCGCCAACTTACTCTCTACTTTTTCGTTTTTTAGCATGAGGATAAAAAAATTTCAATAGCTTTAGGGGTACAAATGGTTTTTGTAACTTGGATGCGTTGTATAGTGTTGAGGAAGTCAGGGCTTTAAGTGTACCTGTCACCCTCACTGGTGCACATTGTACCCAATATGTGATTTTTCCTCCTTCCTTTCCCACTTTCCCTCTTCTGAGTCTTTGTTGTCCATTATATCATACTAAGTGAGAGGGAACTCCAAAAAACCTGGTATTATTTTTCTGAGGGTGGGCCCCTAGTAGTACAGTCTTTACCACTAGGTTAGTGTTCTAGGAACCCAATGGTGTCAGTATACCAGCTAGCGTTGTTGTGAGAGGCTGCGTTAAGCTTCAGTGAATTTTTTTGGAGATTCTTTCAGTGCATTTGCCCATTTTGTGGTGGATAATTTATAAGCACTCCTGCCCACAGTGCCCTGTGTTCAGCATGACTTCCATGCTAACCTCCCTGTTCACCCAATCTCACCCTAATCGACGTTGTTTTTGTTTCCCTGGATGAAAAAAGTCCTCAAAGGGAAACATTTTGCCAATATGGAAAAGATGAAACAAATAAACAACAACAACAAAAAACCTGCAGCAGCACTAAAAGGCATCAAAATTGACAAGTTCAAAGACTGTTTTGCGCAGTCAAGAAAGCAACTCAATCGGTATATTGCATCAAATGAAGAGTACTCTGAAGGTAACTGTAGTTTAAAAATGTAAGAATAAATACACAATTTTTTATAAATAAATTCCTGGGTTTTTTTTTTTAATCCCATCCTTGTATGTCTTTGCGGATCCTTAATTTAGCTCTCACTTAAAAGTGAAAACATGCTGGGCGTGGTGACTCATGCCTGTAATCCCAGAACGTTGGAAGGTGGAGACAAGATTGCCTGAACTGCCAGCCTGAGCAACATGGCAGAATTTCTTTTCTACAATAAATCAAAAAAATAGCCAGGCGTGGTGGCGCTTGCCTGCGGTTCCAGCTACCAAGGTGGCTGAGGCAGGAGAATCGCCTGAGCCTAGCAGGTCGAGGCTACAGTGGCCATGAGCATGCCACTGCACTCCAACCTAGATGACAGAGTGAGACTCCGACTCAAAAAAAGAATACACCATGCAGTATTTGAATTTCTGTTCCTGCAACTTTGCTTAGGTTGATGGTGTCCAGTTCTATACAAGTTGCAGCAAAAGGCATCGTTTTGTTTTTACTTATCGCTCACTAGACACACACACATACACCCCACCCTCCACATTTTCAGTTTCTGCTGATCAGTTAATGGGCATGTAGATTGATTCCACATCTTTGCAATTGTGAATTGAGCTGCAATAAACATATAAGTGCAGGTGTCTTTTTTGTATAATTACCTCTTTTACTTTGGGTAGGTATCAAGTAGTGGGATTGCTGGATCAAATGACAGATCTACTTTTAGTTCTTTGCAAAATCTCCATATGTTAATCATTAACAGTTGTTCTTTTCCTCTGTCATACTTCTTTCCTGTCATCAGTAGAATTTATAGCTTCTGTACAGATAGTATGTTGACTCAGATCTGCCAGAATTAATTTCTAGTTCTAGAATATTAAAGAAAACAGGTCTGTGATAAATAGTATAATAGAGTTATATGATTACATGGTAGCACAGGATAGGAAATGATTAATGATATACCTCCTTCTGATAATTATATGAGGAAATCAGATTCTATTTTAGGGCATGTCAAAATTTTTTTCACTTATTTCATTCTTCAGCTCATCACAACCATACATAAGCTGCAAAAGTGGCAACTCAGGTTTTATACATACAGAGTTCTTTTTAGAGTAAGATGTTTTAAAATTAAGTGTTAGGTCAGACCCCCCCGAGGTGGGGTACCGATTATGCAATCTGGTGCTGTGAGAAAGATGCAAAGAATTGCACAGAAGATAGATGGGAAAATATATTTTATTTAGAAAGTAAGTAAGAGAAGAAGGAGGGGGGGGGGGGAGAGAGAGAGAGAGACCAGACAGACAGAGAGAGAGACAGAGAGAGAGAGAGAGAGAGAGACCTTCCCAAGACAGGAGAGGAGTCCAATGCTAAGAAACATGGTGATGGTAGCTCAGACAGCCATGTGGACTCACCAGTGTTTAGCAAAGCAAAGGTGAATGGCTGCTTGTAGTTGAATGCTTTAAAACATTCTTCTTGATGGGGCAGGTCGTTAAGGTGGTTGGTAGTCTGCTCCACGTCATTATAGAAGGCAGGTATGCACAGGTACTGCCGTCAGGTGAGTTCACTTTAATTTACCCTCTAATTCTCTTACCCTCTAAGTGAACTGCTAGAAAAACAGGACAAAGCTAAGCAATGTTAAAATGACTACTCATTGGGTATATTCGTCTTATGTCCTTTCATACATACTACTTGATTTTAAGTTTTCCTAGAAAATGGGTAATTTTTATTGTTACTTAGTGAAAGGACATAACATGGAATCAATATAGCCAATGAGCAGCCTTTTTTTTTTGAGTTGGAGTCTCATTCTGTCACCCAGGCTGGAGGGCAGTGGCATGCTCCTGGCTACTGCAGCCTTGACCTGCTGGGCTCAGGCGATCCTTCTGCCTCAACCTTCCAAGTGGCTGGAACTACAGGCACATGCCACCATGCTCGGCTGATTTTTTTGATTTATCGTAGAGATGAGGGTTCGCCAAGTTGTCCAGGCTGGTCTCGAACCCACAGGCTCAGGCAGTCCTCTCACCTCAGCCTCCCAAAATGCTGGGATTATAGGCGTGAGCCACCACACCCGGCCAAGCAATCATTTTAACATTGCTTAGAACTGTCATGTTTCTCTAGCAGTTCACTTTACCCTCTAATCACTAGCTAAGGACAGAACTGGTTTCTCAGAGGTAGCTATTGATACTTGTTTTATAACCCCCTTCCTAGTCTGTTTTGTAAACAAGTTAACCTAATCAACCCTTTATGACCATTATGACACAGACCCCATCAACATGGCAGTAGTCAGGTGACTGACCTACCCATCTGCCTGCTGCCCATAATCTGACATCAGTGCCTGTGCCTACCTGCCCTTTGTGATGATGTGGGACAGACCACCACCCAATCATCTTAATGACCTTCTTCCCATCAAAGGAAAGGTTTAAAAGCATTCAACTTCGAACAGCATTTGCCATTGTTTTGTTAAGCATTGGCCAGGTCAGTGTTCTTTGAGCTATGGCTGCCATGTTTCTTAGCTTTGGTCCCCTTCCCTTCTTTGAGGAGGTGAATCTCCTCTCTCTCTATCCATTCTACATTGCTTTGTTAAACTCCGGTGTGTCTGCATGGTTCTTTGAGCTGTGGCTGCCATGTTTCCTAGCTTTAACCCCTTCAACTACCTTGGAGAGATGAATCTCCTCTCTCTCTCTCTCTCTTTCTAATTTACTTTCTAAATAAACTGTATTTTCCAATCTAACTTCTGTCTAATTCTTTACATCTTCTGCACAGCACCAGATCGCAGGCCAGACACCTCTGTCTGGTTTAACCTAATAATGTATTATCCCAAGGAAAAAAATATGATATTAATTATAATTGTGATTACCAAAAGATGCACCCTTTTAGAACCATAGGCCCTCACTGGTCTCTTGGGACTTAGTATTTTAAGTTCTGGTTTTTTTTTTAATTACTAACTTTGCTTTTGCTCTGCTTTTGTAAGTGATTGGAGAAAGTTATTTTCTCTATTTTCTTCAGATTATGTTTGGTGTTTTTTTTTCCCTCTATAGTTGAGTTTGATTATCTTGGTAGTCTTGAGATTTTTAATTTCTTAAAAATTGGAGTGATAAAATTTTACAGTAAAAATAAGCTTATTTAAACTTTTACTTGACTAATCAAAATTGGGCTAATAGTCTCTGGATCTCTTCTAAGTAAGAGAAATCATGGAAGCAAAACCAAAAAACTCCCTAGAAATCTATCAAGAACTGAAATTTCATCATAACCAACAATTTTCTTGGTTTTAGATCATTTCATACTTCATTTGTATATCCCCTTCTGAAACAAACCACAGAAACATGCACTGGGTTACCTAGAAAATATTAAATTACCCAGAAATAAAGATAGCAAGTAATTGTTGGATGCCTGCCTTGTTTATAATGCTAATACTTTTTGGAGGGAGTGGAAATGATGAGATGTAGTTCCTCTTTTCTGCAGCCCTCCCCATCCTCAAAGTTAATTGTATTGATTACATTAAATAGTGATTGATTGCTTTATTATATACAATGGGCAATATTTCTTACTGCTTAACTTATTTATTCATCAGATCTTTTTTTTTTTTTTTTGAGTTGGAGTCTCACTCTGTCACCCAGACTGGAGTGCAGTGGCCACTCCTGGCCACCGCAGCCTCGACCTGCTGGGCTCCGGCGATCCTTCCACCTCAGCCTTCCGAGTAGCTGGAATCACAGGCTACCACGCCCGGCTAATTTTTTGATTTATTGTAGAGATGAGATCTCATCTGCCCAGGCGGGTCTCGAACCCGTGGGCTCAGGCAGTCCACTCACCTCAGCCTCCCAAAGGTGCGGGATTACAGGCTGAGCCACCGAGCCCGGCTTATTCATTGGATCTTTATGGAGCACTTTCTTTCTGTCTCTCTCTGTCTCTCTCTCTCCCTCTCTCTCTCTGTCTTTCTTTGTCTCTCCTCTTTCTCCTTTCTCTCCCTTTCTTGAGATAGAGTCTCACTCTGTTTACCAGGCAGGAGTGCAGTAGCTTACTCCTTGCTCCTAGTTGACTGCCACCTCAAACTCATAAGCTCAAGTGATCCTCTTGTCTCAGCCTCCCAAGCAGCTGAGACTACAGGTAAGCACTCCATGCCCAGTTAATTTTTAAAAAGTTTTATAGAGATGAGGGCTCATTATGTTATGCAGGCCAGCTTTGAACTCCTGGCCTCAAGCAAACCTTCCACCATGGTTTCTCAAAGTGTTGAGTCACTGCACTCATCCTGAGCACTTTTTTAATGTACAGAATGATACTGAATATCAGTACTTTCTCTCAGATCACAGTTGTTGCAGTGACAAGCCTGTTTATAAGAAATTGAATACAGATTATGGCATATACTAGAGTAAATAATGTACCAGAGGCGAGAATAATTAGGGAAGACTGTGTGGAGGAGGATAATAACCAAACAGAGAACTGATGCGTCTTGAAATCCATAGGCAAGTTCATAGGAAAGTTTGAGTCAAGTCTTTGCTGGATGTTTCTTTGTCTTAGCTCCTTTAAGATCTATTGTTCATGCCACTTATTTTGCACCAAGTATATGCTGCTTCGTATTGTATTTATGTTTTAATACTTATCTGTCTAGTCCCAATCTGCATTGAATTCCCAGAGAATGAAGATGGTACTGTACTTTGTTGTACCTTATTTGTAGTATAGTATCTTGAGTACAGTAGGTACTCTGTGATACTTAGTAGCTAGAAGGTATGCTGATGGAGTTTTTCTCAGATACCATTTTTTTGTATTTTGATGTGTGAGAATTGCAATATTATACAAGTTAGGTTTTGTAGTAGAAGCTCATAGCCTATGGAGCTGGAAATTGAAGAAGAAAAAAAGTAGGAGTTGCACTTGGTTTGGCATACTTGCCTAAAACTTGGAAATTAGGAAGAAGGATATTATTTCTTAATTGTTTAATTGTACCAGGTTCAAATAGTTTTATGTGCTTATTTTTCATAATAAAGTTGTGTCTATCAGGTGGACATGGGTCATCTATACCTGGATGAGACTTGTCAATTCTTTTGCTAAGTTTATATACAAAATTGTGTTAAAATATATATAACATAAAATATGCTATTTTAAACGCATAATAATCCAGTGGTATTAAGTATATTCTCATTGTTGTGCAACCAGCACTACTATCCAAACCAGAACTTTTTCACTCTCCCTTGTAGAAATTGTACCCATTAAACAGTAACTCTTTATTTCCCTCCATTGTTCACCCCTTGACCAGCATTCTATTTTCTGTCTCTATGAATTTGATATTCTTAGTACCCCATAGAAGTGGAATCATCTAATATTTGTTTGTATCTGGCTTATTTCATTTAGCATAACGTCTTCCTGGTTCATCCAGGTTGTAGCATATGTCATATTTTCATGCCATTTTGTTTGTTTGTTTTTGAGTGGGAGTCTCACTCCGTCACCCAGGCTGGATTGCAGTGGCACGCTCACGGCCACCCCAGCATCGACCTGCTGGGCTCAGGCGATCCTCCTGCCTCAGTCTTCTAAGTAGCCAAAACTACAGGTGCGTGCTACCACGCCTGGCTAATTTTTGAAATATTATAAAGACGAGGTCTCACCAAGTTGCACAGGCTGATCTTGGACCCCTGGACTCAGGCAGTTCTCTCACCTCAGCCTCCCAAAGTGCCGCGATTATAGGCTTGAGCCACTGTGCTTGGCATTTTCATGCCATTTTAAGACTGAATTTAAGACTCCATTGTGTGTTTATACCACATTTTGTTTATCCATTCATCCACTGATGGACATTGGGTTGTTTTCACTTTTTGGCTATTATGAATGATACTGCTGTGAATGTTGGTATACTCATGAAGTTTTTATTGTTGAATGTTTGAATATCTCCTGCTTCTTCCCATGTCCTTTCTATGTAATACAGTTCTTTAGAGAATATATTTTTAAATAACTCCAAATGTCTTAGTTGTTTGTTGATCTGGCTTATAGACCATGATTTCTTTAAAAGATGACCTTATTCTTTAAAAATGTATGTTAATCTTTAAAACTTAGAGAACAGTATTATTTCTTTCATTTCCAAGTTGTTTTTTGTTGTTTTGCTTTGTTTTTTATATCTGATTGCCCTCTATGCACATACTATTTGCTTACACAAAGTATTAAATAAAGCACTCTGGGTATCCATGGAAGTGAAAGGGTTATTTTATTTGAGGTAAATCATGGAATGGAGGACATGAGATTGAGCTAAGGCTTGAATGATTTATACTATCTTAACAAACAGCTGGAAAATGAGGGGAAGGCATTCAAAGAACAAACATTTTGAAAGATACAGCATTAAGAAACTTTTATTGGTGTATAGATTGTTTAGGCCAGAGAAGTACAATCATGCTCTGCATTATGATATTTTGGATAATGATGGATTGTATATATGATGGTGATCACGTAGGATTCTAATACCATATGTTTACTGTACCTCTTTGTGTACACATGGACATAGAGTATAGAATAATAGACATTGGAGACTTGGAAGAATGGGAGAGTGGGAATGGGATGAGGAATGAGAAATTGCTTAATGGATACAATGTACACCGTTTATTTATTTATTTATTTGGAGCCTCACTATTTATTTGTTTGTTTAGAGCCTTACTTTGTCACCCAGGCTGGAGTGCAGTGGCACGCTCACAGCCACCGCAGCCTCAACCAGCTGAGAGCTGGAACTACAGGCATGCGTCATCAAGCCTGACTAATTTTTTATTTATTGTAGAGATGAGGTCTTGCCAAGTTGCCCAGGCTAGTCTCAAACCCATGGGCTCTGGCAGTCCTCTCACCTAGGCCTCCCAAAGTGCTGGAATTATAGTGAGTCACTGCTCCTGACTGACAATGTACATCATTTTAATGATAGTTAACATTAAAAGCCCAGAGTCTGCCACTGCTCAGTGTATCCCTGTATTAAGACTGTGCTTGTACCCTCTAAATGTACACAATTTTTAAAGAAATGACAGGTTTCTTAATTTTTTAATAAAAGACAGGACCCTAGATTTATGTGACCGTATTTATTTAAGCAGTGGGAGTACTGATGGTTGATCCTGGGTCTGATGATAATCAATTCAGTTACCTTATTGAATAACTACTCTGTGCCAAACCCTGTTTTAGTATCTGAAAATATAATAAGAAAGAAAAAGTCTCTGCCTTGTAGGAGTTTACTTTCTAGTGTTTGTTGTGATTCTGATTGCTGTAGTTTGGATGTTTGTTCTCCTCAGATCTCATGTTGAAATTTGATACCAATGTTGGAGGTGAGGGCTTAATGGAAGGTGTTTGGGTCCTGAGGCAGACTTCTGAAGAACAGATTAATACGGGGAGTGAGTGAGTTATTGCTACATTAGATCGCAGGAGTGCTGGTTGTTACAAAGAGCCAGGAACTGCCCCTTGTGTCCTCTACTTCTCTTTCACCATGTGACCTCCCTTTTGCCTTCTACCATGAGTGGAAGCAGCTTGAGGCCCTCAACTGATACCAATCTTAAACCTTCCAACTAGCAGAATGTATGAGCTAACTAAAACTCTTTTCTTTAAAAATTACTTAGCCTCAGGCATTCCTTTATAGTAATACTAAACACCTATGATGCCTGGTTATTATTTAAACAAAGTAATTCAATATAATAACACCTGGATCTTAAATGTGGGTTCTTTAAATAGTAGCTGTTTCTTCTGTGGACCCAGGCAAAGGTGCTGGAAATGGCTATGTATCATAGACTACTGATGCTATAAAGTTTGCAAAGGAAATGACACTTCCAATTATAGTGGTACCTGAAATTGAAACCACCAGTTATTAAGTACATGAATCTCAAAAAATACCTGTAACAAAATCAGCTTTTGGCAGCCAAGGATCAAATGAAAATAATTTTCCAAGTACCAGTTCAATCCATGACTGAGATTTTAGTGGAAAAACCCAAATTTCACTGTAAGTGTTGATTATTGGAATACTTCACAATTGCTCTCATTCTTTAAAACACAGGATAAAGTATAAGTTGTGATTTGGAAATAAAACAAAATATACATTAAAGAAAACTAATGAAATATGATTCAGGCAGTTCAAAGTTTGTTAATTTTAGTTCTCACGAACTTCTTAAAAATATGTTTGGTATGAAAAGTTAGCACTGTTTTTGATAAGACCTGTCTAAACAAGATGAGTATTATTTACTAAAACAGAAAAACAATGTTTTAGCTTGATATGGGCAGTTGGCAAACTTTAAATTCTGTCATTTAGCAGTCACTCAGAATATTTACTGCTTGTTTACTTAATGCAGCCTCTCTGAGAAAGGAACTTGCAGAATATTTACTGGCTGCTAAATATTATTGTTAGAAGCAGCAACCAGAGATGGTTATCTGTTTAAGCTGTTTATCTTTGTCCCTTGAAAATAGTCACAGCAAATAGAACAAAATGTTCTACTGCAAAAGCTCAGTCTAAATGTATCTGGATAATAGCAAAATGGAACTTTTCTTTGAAAAGCAGCCTAGAGGAGAAAATCCTTTTCAGTAATTACATTAACAAAAATAAACCATATAAAGACAAACTCCCACCTTGAAAAGGCTATATCAAAATCAGTCATTCACAGACAAAAGATTGACTGATACACTACAAGAGTATGCCGAGCATCAGGACTAAGAAGAATGAAGATTGAAGTACAAGGTCAGACCTGCATAGTAAACAAAAAAAGAAGAAATGGCTAAGTAGTCTCCAATCAGACTCAATCAGAGCCGGATGCGATTGCTCATGCCTGTAATCCCAACACTTTGGGAGGTGTAGGCCAGAGGATTGTCTGAGCCCAAGGGTTTGAGACTAGCCTGGGAAACTTGGTGAGACTTCATCTCTACAATAAATCAAAAAATTAGCCAGGTGTGGTGGCGCACACCTTTACTTCTAGATACTTGGAAGACTGAGGTGGAAGCATCATCTGAGCCTACCAGGTGGAAGCTGTGGGGGTCATGAGCATGCCGCTGCACTCCAGCCTGGGCAACAGAGTGAGACTCCAACTCAAAAACCAAAACAAAAGCAAAACCCACTCGTGAAAAAATTTTGGCACATAAAATAATAGCACATCGTACATGGCTCCTCAGTAACATTTTTGCTCATTTCTTCAAGTGTAATTTGCTCCTTTTGGGAGAGTCCTCTTAATTTATTGTTTATCCCTTTATTCAAATATTTATCACAGTTCTTACTGCATTCCACATTATTATAAAACAGGTTGTCTGCGCCACTATATTATAAATAACCAAAGGACTATGCTTTATTCAGTTTTTATTTTCCTTGAACTTAGCAATTTGTCTCTTTTCAAAGAGGAATGAAATAAAACCTTTTCCAGTTTCACTATATTGTCTTCTTTAATGTCCACAACAATCCCATGAGATGGTGAAAATAGGCATTATTCCTGTTTCATAAAGGAGGACACTAAAGTATAAAAAGTTTGAATGTTGTGTGTAGATTAACCACCTAGGCTCCAGAACCTTAGACTTCTGGTCCAATAATATTACTTTGATTGTTCCACAGTGCTTAAAATACATGAGAGCAAGAATTCATGGAGAATTTATAGAATTTAGAATGAAACCAAGCAACACAAGTTAGCAGTATCTATAAAGAAACCATTCACATATCTATTACAGAGGACCAGTAAAAGAATACTATAATGTTATATTTAGAATCCTGAGTTTTCCTTGTCCACATAAAATCAGTAGGAGTTAAGCGAGGTATATGTATTCTAAAATCTACTAACCTAGGGACCTGACTTCAAATTAGGATGGCATGAGAGTGAACCATCAGTCACTGACTATACGCCAAAATCATGGCCAGGATTCATAAAACACATGAAAAGATAAGAAAGACAGAGCCAGGCTCAAAAGCAAGATAACCGTCTCCATTTGTCAATAATCAAATGGTTAAAAGAAAAAGAAACTTGGTTACAGACTCAGGCCTGTTAATTATAGATCTTAAATAGAAATGACAGAGTTCAGTAACACACCAGCACTTGTCTCCAAGCAGTGAGATGGTTCAAGAAAGCATGTTCTTGTTCTCCCTCTCCTCCTCTCTCTCCCTCTCCCCCTCCCTGGCTCCCTCGCTCCCTTCCTCTCTCTCATTCACACACTTGGAAGCCAACCTTCGCCTAGTTGCTTGCCTAAGGAAGCCAGGCTTTAGGGGGCGTTGGTGGGAGGGACGGCTGACATACCTATTAACCTATTAGAAACTGAACCAAAATAACTAATGTGTCTGTGAAAGCATCTGCCATGTTTGCAATATAACTGGTGATAGAATAACTGAATACTGGAAAAGCATTAGTTCTCAGTTGGGGACAGGATGGGTAAAATGAAAGTAACTGAATACCTAAAGACAGAAATGTCTGAACAGGAAGGAGGCAGGAGAGAGAAAAACAACAGCAGAAAAATACCTCCTGCTCAAAATAAGCCTGTAAACCTGTATTCAAAATTATATAGAGAAATCTAATGCTAAAAATTAAGCTAGAAAAATAAAAAAGTTTGAATTTATTCAATATGAAATTAATTTTATTGAAATATATTAAAAACCATTAAAAATAAGTTCGTATAGACTGTTCAAAGAGAGAAATACAGGCAAAATTTCAAATGAAGAAAATAGAAAATGATAAAAACAAAAGCAGGGTAATGTAGTTATAAAGAGAACCCAACTAGAAAACTTTTTTTTTTTTTTTTTTTAACTGGAGTCTCACTTTGTCGCCCAGGCTGGAGTGCAGTGGCATGCTCACAGCCACCACAGCCTCGACCTGTTGGACTCAGGGCATCTTGCCACCTTAGCCTTCCAATTAGCTGGAACTACCGGCACGTGCTACCGATTTTTTGATTTATTGTAGAGATGAAGTCTTACCCAGTTGCCCAGGCCGGTCTCAAACCCCTGGACTCAGGTAGTCTTCTCATCTTGGCCTCTCAAAGTGCTGGGATTACAGAGTTGAGCCACAGCTCCCAGCCTAAAACTTAAAAGTAAAAAAATGTAGTTATTGAAATTAAAAAAAAAAAAAAAGATCAGCAGATGAAGTAAACTCTTCTCTGTGAAGAGTTGAAGAGAGAATTTTTGAATTAGAATATTGTCCTGATATATTCATTAAAAACTTAGCACAAAGTATCAGAAAAAAACATTCAGTTGAAACCACAGCTAAAAGACATAGGATAGATTGGTAGGCTCCAGTATTCATACAATATAAGTTTGAGAAAAAGTGACTAAAATGGTGAAGAAACAATTGCTGAAAAATTTTGAGACTGAAAAGAAAGACGAATTTTCAGATTAATAAAGAATTGGACATTTGGAGTCAAAATCAAGAGACAATATTTTCAAGTTGTTTCTTACCTTGTAAATCTCCCACAGGTTTCTTTCTTTCTTCGTCATCCTGCTAGTCTTTTTTTTTTTTAAACAAATTTGTGGGGTACATGTGTAATTTTGTTATATGCAGAGACTGAAGTGGTCCAGACTTTTATGATATCCATTACCCAGATAATATATGTTATACCCATTAACCAATTTCTCATCATCCTGCCCACTCCCACCTCATCACTCTTCTGAATCTCCATCGTCTATCATTCTACTCTCTACATCCATGTGAACATATTTTTAGCACCCACTTATAGGTGAGAACACGTGGTATTTGACTTTCTGTTTCTGAGCTATTTCATTAAGATAATGGCCTCCAGTTGTATCCATGTTGCTACAGAAAACCTGGTCTTGTTCTTTTTTATGGCTGAGTAGTATTCCATTATGTATGTATGTATATACACATACTACATTTTTAAATTTAATCATTCACACACAAGTTGATTCCATCTCTTTATATTGTGAATAGTGCTGTGATAAACATAGGAGTGCAGGTATCTTTGATATAATTAATACATTTCCTTTGGGTATATACCCATTAGTGGGTTTGCCGGATCAAATGGTAGTTCCATGAAAAATCTACATACTATTTTTCATAAAGATTGTACTAATTTACATTCCCACTAACAGTGTATAAACATTCCCTTTATGCTGCTTTCTCACCATCTTGTTATTTTTGCACTTTTGACAATAGCCATTCTAAGTGTTGTAACATGAAACCTCATTGTGGTTTTAATTTGCATTTCTCTGATGATTATTGATATTGGGCATTTTTTTCATATACTTGTTGGCCATTTGTATGTCTTCTTTTGAAAAATGTCTGTTCATGTTCTTTGCCCATTTTTAAATGAGGTTTTTTTTTTATTGTTTAGATGAGTACCTTATAAAGTTTAGATATTAGTCCCTTGTCAGATGCATAATTTGCAGCTATTTTCTTCCAGTCTGCACTTTATTGGTAGCTACCAATGATTTCTTTTGTTGTACAGAAGCTTTAAAAGTTCAGCTTATTTTAATTTTTGTTGCACATTTTGGGTTCTGAGTCATGAATTCTTTACCTCGACCAATGTCCAGAGGAGTTTTCCAAGGTTTTTTTTTTTTTTTAGTATTTTTATAGCATCATGTCTTATGTTTAAGTCTTTCATTCATCTTGAGTTAATTTTTGTATACAGTTATAGTGAGGGATAGTTTCATTCTTCTTCGTATGGCAGTCAGTTTTTCCAGCATCATATAGAAGAGGGTGTTCTTTCTACAGTATGTTTTGTTGACTGCAGGCATGTGACTTTATTTCTAGGTTCTCTATTCTGTTCCCTTGATGTGTGTGTCTATTTTCATACCAGGACCATGCTGTATGTTACTATAACCTTGTAGTATAATTTGAAGTCAGGTTATATGACATTTCCAGCTTTGTTCTTTTTGCTTGGGATTGATTTAGCTATTTGGTTTCTTTCTTGGTTCTACATGAATTTTAGGATTGTTTTTCCTAATTCTGCAAAAAATGACATTTATATCTTTTTTTTTTTTTTTGAGTTGGAGTCTCACTCTGTCGCCCAGACTGGAGTGCAGTGGCCGCTCCTGGCCACCGCAGTCTTGACCTGCTGGGCTCCGGCGATCCTTCCGCCTCATCCTTCCAAGTAGCAGGAATTACAGGCATGTGCTACCATGCCCGGCTGATTTTTTGATTTATTGTAGAGATGAAGTCTCGCTGCCCAGGTGGGTCTCAAACCCGCAGGCTCAGGCAATCCACTCGCCTCAGCCTCCCAAAGGCACGGGATTACAGGCTGAGCCACTGAGCCAGGCTGACATTTATATCTTGATAGGAAATACATTGTGTCTGAAGATTGCTTTTGACAGTTTGGTCATTTTAATGACCAATCCATGAGCATGAGATATTTTTCCATTTGTTTGTGTCCTCTACAATTTCTTCATCAGTATTTGTGGTTTCCTTGTAAACATCTTTCACCTCCTTGGTAAATTTATTTCTAGGTTTTTTGTTTTTTAAAAAAAAAATTTGTAGGCAGTGTAAATGAAATTGACTTCTTGATTTGGTTCTCACTTTGATCATTATTGGTGTATAGAAATACCACTGGTTTTTGGCTGACCCAGTGGCTCACACCTGTAATCCCAGCTCTTTGGGGGGGCCATGGTGGGAAGATTGTTTGAACTCAGGAGTTTAAGACCAGTCTAGGCAACACAGCAAGACCTCATCTCTAAAAAAATAAGCTGCGTATGGTGGTGTGTGCTTGTAGTCCCAGCTACCAAAGAACTACCCTGAGGCAGAAGGATTTTGTATCCGGGAACTTTACTGAATTCATTTATCTAATCATGGAGTCTTTTGGAGAAGAAGTCTTTAGGGTTTTCTAGCTGTAAGATTAGGTAGTCAGCAAAGAGAGATAATTGACTTCCTTGTTTCCAATTTAGATATCTTTTAATTCTTTCTCTTGCCTGATTGCTCTGGCTAGGACTGCTAGTATTATACTGTATAGGAAAGAGAATGAGGACATCCTTGTCATGCTCTAGTTCATAGAGAGAATGATTTCAGCTTTTTCCCATTCAGTATAATGTTGGTTGTGGGCTTGTCATATATGCTTTTTATTGTTTTTAGGTATGTTCCTTTTATGTCAGTTTTGTTTAAGTTTGTTATTATGAATGGATAGTGAAATTTAATGTTTTTTCTACATCTGTTGAGATGTTCATATGGTTTTTGTTTTTAATTCTGTTTATGTGATGAATTATGTTTGTTGATTAGCATATGATACACTATCCCTGACCTTAAGCCCACATGTTCATGGTGTTTTATGTGCTGTTGGAATCAGCTTGCTAGTATTCTGTTGAGGATTTTTGCATCTGTGTTCATCTGGGATATTGGTGTATAGTTTTCTTTTTTGTTTCATCTTTGCCTGGCTTTGGTATCAGGTGATTCTGGCTTTGAGGGAGTTAGGGGAGGAGTCCCTCCTCAATTTTTTGGAACACTTTCAGTAGGAATGGTACTACTACTGTTTTTGTACATCTGGTAGAATTTGGCTATGAATCCACTTGATTCTAGGCTTTTTTGTTGTTATTGGGAGATATTTCATTACTATTCTGACTCATTACTCATTATTGGTCTGTTTATGATATCTGTTTCTTCCTGGTTCATATCCCCTTGGTTTTCTAAATTGTGAGTGTAGAGTTGTTCATAATCTTCTCTGGTGATCTTTTGTATTTCTGTGATATAAGTTGTAATGTCTCCTTTTTCTTTTCTGATTGTGTTTATTTGAATCTTCTCTCTTTTTGGTTAGTCTAGCTGTCATTTTTATCCCTTTTATCTTTTCAAGAAACATAACTGTTTCATTGATCAGTATTGTGTTTTTGTCCTCAGTTTGACAGTTCTGCTCTGAACTTTGTTGTTTCTTTTCTTCTGCTAGTTTTGGGTTTGACTGGTTCTTGTTATTCTTGTCCCTTGAGGTCTATCTTAAGTTGTTAAATGGTCATCTTACTGTCTTTTTTATGTTAAATTGTCACCTTAGTATATTTTTGATGTAGGCATTTAACATCATAAACTTCCCTCTTAACACTGATTTTGCTGTATTTTAGACATATGTTGTGTCTGTATTGTTACTTGCTTTGAAAATTTTTTACATTTTCTTTTTACTTTTATTCTTGACCCACTCACAGATCATTTGGGAACATGTTGCATAATTTCCATGTATTTGTGTAGTTTTGAGAGTTTCTCCTGGAATGGTTTTCTAGTTTTATTTCACTATAGTTTGAGATTGATAATTGATATGATTTCAATTTTTTTAAATGTATTGGGACTTGTTTTGTGCCCTAACATATGGTCTGCCTTGGATGATTTTTAATGTATTGATGAGAAGAATCTGTATTTTGTGGTCTTTGGGTACAGTGTTCTATCAGTGTTTGTTAGGTCCTTTTGGTCTAAAGTCCAACTTAATTTAGTGTGGTTTTTTGTTAATTTTCTGTCTTTATCTGTTCATTGCTGTCAGTGGTATGTTGAAGTCTCCCACTATTATAGTATTGCTTTCTATTTCTTTTCTTGTGCCTAGAAGTATTTGTTTTATGAATCTGGGGGCTCCAGTGCTGGGTGCATATATATGTTTAGGACTGTTGTGTCTTCTTATTGAATTGATTCCTTCATCATTATATAACTA
>NW_007246549.1:211309-220671 GCF_000164805.1 Carlito syrichta
ACTCCCTGAGGCCTCACAACTACTCTGGATTTCAGGCCACTACTCAGTTATTTTCCTTTTGCACTTTCTGGGCTCTGCCAGGGGCTCCTTCTTATGTCTTGGGATTGCCTCCTCCACCCTTAATTTCTTCACAACCTCTATTTACCCAGAGAGGAGAAGCACAGTTTCTGGTATATTATAAAATGCTCAATATTTTCACTTCTTCCAACTCTCTGCGTGGATGATCTTCTATCACTCTGAGAGAAGATCCAAGTCCTGGGCTGCATCCACAGCAAGATCTCAGAACATGTTCATTTTATAGATGGCCTGATCATTATTTTTGTTAATTTTCTGTCTTTATCTGTTCATTGCTGTCAGTGGTATGTTGAAGTCTCCCACTATTATAGTATTGCTTTCTATTTCTTTTCTTGTGCCTAGAAGTATTTGTTTTATGAATCTGGGGGCTCCAGTGCTGGGTGCATATATATGTTTAGGACTGTTGTGTCTTCTTATTGAATTGATTCCTTCATCATTATATAACTACCTTTGAAATAGGGACCGAGTGCTTAATTCACAGACACCAACACCAAAAGTACAAGTTACAAAAAGGAGAGGTTTATTAGCCAAGAGCCAGGCCGGCAGCCAGTTGCCTGCTGGACATAACAGTCCCACAGCAAGGGGCCCCCATTAGCTGTAGGGACTTGCTTAAATGGGGCAAAACCACATTGGGACTTTCCACGTGGGCCAAACCGCAACGTCCTGGAGGCCTAGGTACTTTTCAAGCAATGCTAGCGGGGTTCACAGAAGTGAAAAAAAAAAGCTGTTAGACAGTTTAACTTAGCCAGCAGGTGCTGTTGCCAGTTTCAGGAAGGGAACTTTTTAACTGTGCAAAGGCTGAGTACATGCTAACTGTGCAAAGGCTGAGTTCATGCTTAGTCTAATTTTTGACATTGTAGATGTCTTTTTAAGCCCCCTTCCACACCTTCTCTGTCTTTTTAAAATGTTGTTTTACATTCTGTTTTATCTGATATAAGCGTAGCTAGTTACTCCTGCTCACTCTTTCATTCTTGCATAAAATATCTTTTTCAGCCCCTTTACCTTCAGTCTATGTGTCTTTACAAGTAAGGTGAGTTTCTTGTAAGCAGCATACGCTTAGATCATTTTTTAAAATTCTGTAATACCAGCACTTAGGGAGGCAGAGGCGAGTGGATTGCCTGAGCCTGAGTGTTTGAGACCAGCCTGGGCAACTTGGCGAGATCTCATCTCTATAATTAAAAAAAAAAAAAAAGAAATTAGCCAAGTGTGGTAGTGCACGCCTACTTGGAAGGCTGAGGTGGAAGGATTGCTGGAGCACAGCAGGTTGATGCTGGGGAGGCCATGAGTGTGCCCCTGCACTCCAGTCTGGGCAACGAAGTGAGACTCCAACTCAAAAAAATAAAATAAAATTCATTCCACCAATCAGATCTTTTACACAGAGCATTTAATCCATTACATTCAAGATTAATATTGATATTTGAGGTTCGATTCCTGTTACAATGTTAATTGTTAGTTGTTTTATAGATGTTTTTTGTTTTGTTTTTTTCCTCTCTGTCCTGTGGTTTTGGGTGAGTTCTGTTTTGTTGATATTTGATTTTTTTGGTAGGTCCAGTCTAGGGATGATGAATTCTCTCAGTGTTTGCTTGTCTAGAAAAGACTTTACCCTCCCTTCAGTCATGGAGCATATTTTACCAGGACACAAAGTTCACAATTAACAGTTTTTTCTTTAATCACTTTGAAAACGGGATCCCAGTCTTCTCTGACTTATATGGGTTCCTCTCATGGCTATAAGGTTTAGTCTGATGGTATGTCCTTTACAGGTGACTAGACAGTTTTCTCTTGCTGATTTTAGAGAATTTTTTCCCCTTCATGTTGCCCTTAGATAGTCTGTATCACTTTATGTCATGGTGAGGTCCTCCTGCAATATGTTTTACTGGTGTTTATTGACTCTCTTGTCTGGAAGTCTAGATCTTTTGCTAGACTAGGTAAATTTTCCTCAATGATTTCCTCCAATAGACTTCCCAGAGTCTTTGCTTTTTCTTCTCCCTCGGAAATATTTATAATTCATGGTTTCTGTTGTTTTACATATTCCCATACTTCTGAAGTCTTTATTCATTTTTTAAAAATTCCCTTTTTTTATATTTGTCTGACTAGATGAATTAGAAGGCCCTGTCTTCAGGTTCTCAGATTTTTTCCTTCTGCTTTGTCTACTCTTTTGTTGAAGCTTTGAAGTCTATTTTGTAATTCTTTCAATGAGTTTTTCATTTTCAGAAATTCTGTGTTTTTAAAAAATATCTCTTTGGCAGATTTTTTCTTTTATATATATATATATATATATATAGTTTTTTTGTTGTTGTTGTTTTTTTTTTTTTTTTTGAGTTGGAGTCTCACTCTGTTGCCCAGACTGGAGTGCAGCGGCTGCTCCTGGCCACTGCAGCCTCGACCTGCTGGGCTCCGGCAATCCTTCCGCCTCAGCCTTCTGAGTAGCCGGAATTACAGGCATGCGCTACCATGCCCGGCTGATTTTTTTGATTAATTGTAGAGATGGGGTCTCACTGCCCAGGCGGGTCTCGAACCCGCGGGGCTCAGGCAATTCACTCACCTCAGCCTCCCAAAGGCACGGGATTACAGGCTGAGCCACCGAGCCCGGTTCCTTCTTTTATATTTTTAATTGATTTTCTGATTTCTTTGCAATGGTTTTCAGACTTCTGTTGTATTTTATTGAACATCTTTAAAATCAGTATTTTGAATTCTTTATCTGACATTTTGAACATTTTCTTTTGGTTAGGATCCATTGCTAGAGAAGTGCTGTATTTAAAATATATGTATTTCCAGTTATTGTGCTGATTCTTTCACATCTGGGGTAGGAGTGCTTCTTCTTATTTTTTAATTTACTTTTATTGGGTTGGGGCTTTTTTTTTTTCCTTCTTGAGGATATATCTGTGATGTATGTTGAATAGAGTTATTTGACTTTGCCCTTGGGTTCATTCACTGCTGTAGACTTTGTATTAGTTTCTTGATTATAAGTAGCCTTAGTGTGGTGGGTTTCTCAAATGCTGATTGTAGTACTAATGTAAGGTTGGGTGCAGGCTTAAGACCTCCTGAGTAGCCATAGTGGTGTAGGTGATGGTGGTAGCATAGGTCATGCAAAGCTTGTCTCCTTCTCAAGTGCTGTGCAGTTTTGCCAGCAAATGCTTGGCCTTGCATGTTGACCTTCTAGCCAATAGATGGCACGCGTAGGTGGGATCCAGCTGTGGTAATGGCAATAGGGTTTATGTTTGACCTTTGTTAATCAAAAGTACTCAGATATCTCAGGCAATGGGCTGCGCTGTAGAACTCCCTAGGATCCCAGTCCCATGTTCTGCCTCCAAGGTGAGTGGGGTTGTTACAGCCAGGTGAGGCAGGGCCAGGCAAGCCTATACTCTAGTCCAATGGTATGCACAAGCACTGGCCCCAGCTGGGGTTGGAAGTCAGTTCTCAGGCCTCTAGGGCAATACTCCAGGAAGGAGTGGAACAAACATGGCTGCACCAAAGAGCCAGTGTGGGGAAGGAGGGATGGCTCCTACTCTGCAGCCCAGCAGGCAGTAATGGGACCTACCCTGCTCCTACACTCTCCACTGCCCAAGGCTTCCTCCTGTGGTTTACTGCTTATAAGCTGAAACAGGCTGCCAAGTCACAAGCAGTCAATCCTCGGATTGTAAAATTATCCCTGGTTGCACACCTCCCTACCTGGGATAAAAACTGTGGCACCCAGGCCACACCCCTCCTGATTCGATCCACACGCCTCAGTTCTGGTTATGGAGGCTCCAGTCTGCTTTGAGGTTAGATTGCAAATCCATGTCTGGAGACTCTCCCAGCCAGTGACTGCTGCCCATGCTGGCTGGCAGAATTTTACGCAGCCCCATGAGTTAGGATCAGGAACGGCCTCCTCCTGTCTGGGAGTGTGTATGGAGTATTTCCCACTGCTGCTTCTTTTCACAGTCTCCCCACTGTTTCCCAAGTCAGATCCAGTATTTGATAGGGTCCGAACACACACACACACACACACACACACACATATACACCGCCATGGCCTGGATTGCCTGGCTCCCCAGTAGAAATGTGTATTGCAGGAAGAGTCTCTCCCCTCTCACACACTCACACACTGGGAATTCATTCACAGTTCACTGCTGGGCCCACTGTGCGGCTGTTACGTACCATATTTTTCAAAGTATCTGAATTTTCTGTTGCTTTTATGAATTCCCATTTTTCTTTGATGAAAGTTCACAGTGTAAATCTCTACACACTGCTTTGCTATTTTCAAGTGGGTGAGTTATGGTGACAAAACCTTTAATCCACTATCTTGGAGAACAAACAAAACAAAACAAAACACCAAAAAGGTCTGTTTTCTCTAGTGTCCTGTCCTTTATGCCTCACACCAGAAGTTTCCTCTGTTCTATTCATCAACTACCTAATATTCCTTTAAATGATAAAAGCAATAGAAGTAGCAGTGAAAATATTGATTGCTAGATACTTAAGTACCTGCTATGTTACTGGTTGTAATTTTGTAACAGTTTATTAATCACTCACCATGTCCCAAACAGTAGCTAACCAATTTACATATACAATATCACTTAATCTTGACAATAAAAGTTGAGATATGTTGTGTTCAAGAAAAACTGAGGTTCAGAGAAATTAGGCAACTTTACTAAAATCATAACCTAAGTTAGGGGTCAAATCAAGACTGAGTTCCTTCCTGGTGGCAAAGGCTCTGAAATTTTCAACTGTAGTCTTTTCTGTAAATCTCTTTTGGTATATCTGATAAATTGCCAGTCACCTTCTGGTTTAATATTTCTTTCTTTTTTTTTTTTTTTTTTGAGTTGAAGTCTCACTCTGTTGCCTAGGCTAGAGTGCAGTGTGACACTCAGGGCCACCCCAGTGTCAACCTGCTGGGCTCTGGCAATCCTTCCACCTCAGCCTTCCAAGTAGTTGGAAGTACAGGTGCATGCTACCATGCCTGGCTAATTTAATTTTTCTTTTATTGTAGAGATGAGTTCTCACCAAGTTGCCCAGGCTGGTCTTGAACTTGTAGGGTCAGGCAATCCACTTGCCTTGGCCTCCCAAAGTGCTGGGATTACAGGCTGAGCCAGGTCTGGTTTGATATTTCTAGTAAGGAGTTTTCATTCTTCAGGAGATAGTTAATTCCATTGTTGGACAAGTTTGGAAAATTGATAATTTTTTTTTTTTTTTTTTTTGAGTTGGAGTCTCACTTGGTCGCCCAGACTGGAGTGCAGTGGCCACTCCCGGCCACCGCAGCCTCGACCTGCTGGGCTCCGGCGATCCTTTCGCTTCAGCCTTCCAAGTAACCGGAATTACAGGCATGCGCTACCACGCCCGGCTGATTTTTTGATTTATTGTAGAGATGAGGTCTCGCTGCTCAGGCGTGTCTCAAACCCGCAGGCTCAGGCAATCCACTCACCTCAGCCTCCCAAAGGCGCGGGATTACAGGCTGAGCCACTGAGCCCGACTTTTTTGATAATTTTTAAATAATTATGTCTTAATAAGCCCTTTCAGCTGTACCTAGGTTAGAATGCATCTATCCTTACTAACACTGGCTATATTTAGTAAATTTCATTTTGTATATATTATATGTGTAAACAGCATTTACCTAACTATAAGCAAGGAATCTCTTTTCAGATGGGTAAACTTGTGTTTAAAATTGCATATGTTTGGTTAGAAAAAAAAGACTGAGGAACTTAACACACATATCTTAATTTTTTTAACTTCTTCAGTCTATTTCTACATCTATACCTAATAAACAGAGATAGGTAGTATAATTCAGCACAAATAGTTTTTAATCAGCCTAAGTGAAATAATATTAAAATACATATTAAAAGCATGTACAAGGGATTGCAGCATGAGGAATATTTAGCTGTCACAGACTTTGAGATATTAAGATCTGCAAAATGAAAAGACAATTACAAGTCACTTGTGAGAGTTGTATAAAACTTGAAGGATATCTTGTTTCTTATTTTTGTCTATTTTATATTCCTTTGCCAATCTAACTAGTTTTTTTTTTATTTTAGTTTTAGTCTCTCTCTAGGTTGTCACTTGTTACCATTTGTCAGTTAACTGTGTTTCTTGAACCCATCATTTCTTTTTCTTTTTCTTTTTTTGATAAAGCAGGATTTATTGAGAGAACAGAAAAGCCCCCACAGTGGGAGGGAACCAGAGGGAGTTGACCCCAGGCCTTTTACGTGAGGTACAATCACGGGTTTCTCATGAATCCTGAGACAGGAGCTTGTGATCCAGTTCCTCTGAGTAGATGGGGTGAGCTTAGAGGTCTACCTGGGTCCTGAGTGCCCACATGTTATACAGCAAGTCCACATGCTGGGTTAGTCTAGCTGGTTTGGGAGTCTTGTGAGCAGTTTCCTTTTCTGATGGCCAAAATGGAGAACTGCTCCTCCCAGTGGGCGTGCAGGTTTCTGATTTCTCCTTGTGTTGTGGAACGGCTGGGCCTGCAGGTCCCGCTCACAGGTCCAAGAACCAGGACGTCCCGCTGGAACCCACCGAGACCGCAACCTGCCATGGCGGGGGTCACCGACACTTGCTCTTTCACAAATCAACGCTTCAGGCCAACACCAGGCCAGCATCACAGTTGTCCCTCACAGATTCCCCAGGCCGCATGTGTCGCCCGCGGTTAAACGCGCCACCTGGGAGTGCGTGCGGCCCCAGTTATGCGCGAGCACTGCTCTAGCGCTACAGCCTGACCCGCGCCACGCACAAGTGGGCGGGGCTCAAAGGCAGCACGTGAACACATCATTTCTTATAGATTGCCCTTGTTGAGAATATTGATTTAGACATCTTTTAACATATATATATAATTTTATTTTTTTTTGAGTTGTAGTCTCACTCTGTCACCCAGACTGGAGTGCAGTGGCCGCTCCCGGCCACCGCAGCCTCGACCTGCTGGGCTCTGGCGATCCTTCCGCCTCAGCCTTCTGAGTAGCCGGAACTACAGGCATGCACTACCATGCCCGGCTGATTTTTTGATTTATTGTAGAGATGAGGTCTCGCTGCCCAGGTGGGTCTCGAACCCGCGGGTTCAGGCAATCCACTCACCTCAGCCTCCCAAAGCGCTGGTATTACAGGCTGAGCCACCGAGCCCGGCTCAACATCTATATTTTTTATATTTCTTATTTGTCATATAGTGTGCTAATTAGCATTAAATAAGGTACAATGATATAAGGTAAGATTTTCTCTGTTTCCTTTCCATTAATAACATTACAGAAAAATTAAAATATCAAAATAGAGAACAATTAACTCCCATGTATTCATCATTCAACTACAACAACCATTAACTCTGGGTCACTCTTTCTGTTTGTTTGTTTGAGTCAGAGTCTGACTCTGTTGTCCAGGCTAGAGTGCAGTAGCATGCTCACAGCTGCTGCGGCCTCGACTTGCTGGGCTCAGACGATCCTTCTGTAGTTGGAGCGATAGGTGTGTGCTACCACACCTGGATTATTTTTTGATTTATTTTAGAGACGAGGTCTCACCAAGTTGCCCAGGCTAGTGTTGAACCCCTGAGCTCAGGAAATCCTCTCACCTTGGCCTCCCAAAGTGCTGGAATTAAAGACTTGAACTACTGTACCCGGCCACTCTTTTTTAATCTATAATTTTCGTCTACCCACTAGCCTCACATCTTCCCAAATGGATTATTGTAAAACAAGCCATAGATATAATATTAATTGAATCATATGAAATTGTCTCATCCAACCATATATTTGACCTATAAAATAATTCCATATGATTCCACTTTGTTATTTCATTCATAAATATTTCAGTATGTATTTCTATAAGATAAGACCTCTTTTTGGTTTTTTGTTTTGTTTTGTTTTGTATTTTAATTTCAGGTGGCACATGAGCAGGTGAGTTACATAGGTTATATTGTGTGTTGGTGAGGTTTGGGCTTCTCTTGAACTCTTCATCCAAATAGTGACCATGATATACAACAGGTAGTTTTCAACCTTCACTGCCTTCTCACACCCCTTTAGGAGTCCCCAGTGTCTGTTATTCTCATATTTATGCCGTGTATACCCAGTGTTTAGCTCTCTCTTACAAGAGAGAGCATGTGGTATTTGTTTTTTTATGTTTGTGTTAATTCACTTTGAAAAATGATGTCCAGCTGCATCTGTGTTGCTGTAAAGGATATGATATGATTTTGTTCTTTTTTATGGCTACAAAATATTCCATTGTATATATGTACCACATTTTCTTTATCCAGGACACCACTGATATGGACAACTAGGTTCATTCCAGGACTTTACTTTTGTGAATATGTTGCGATAGGCATATGAGTGCAGGTATCTTTTTGGTAGAATAACATATATTCCTTTGGATATATACCCAAGGGATTGCTGGGTTGACTGTTAATTCTGTTTTTAGTTCTTTCAGGAACTCTCCAAACTTTTCTTTGTAGGGGCTAAGCTGGTTTACATTCCTACCAGTATTTTCTTTTCTCCACAACCTCACCAACATTTGTTGTTTTTAGAGTTTTTAGTAATAGCCCTTCTGACTGGTGTAAGATGATGTCTTATTTTGCTTTAATTTGCATTTTTCTAATGATTTGTGATATTGAGCATTTTTTTTCATGTTTGTTGGCTGGTTGTATGTCATCTTTGGCAAAGTGTCTATTCATGTCCTTTGCCTGCTTTTTAACAGGGTTATTTGTTTTTTCTTGTCTATTTGTCTCAGTTCCTTATAAAATCTGGATCTTAGCCCTTTGTCAGATGAATGGTTTGCAAAGATTTTCTCTCATTCTGTAGGTTGTCTGTATACTCTGTTAATAGTTTCTTTTGTTATGCAGAAATGCTTTAGTTTAATTAGGTCTCACTTGTCAGTTTTTGTTTTTGTTTTATTTGCTTTTGAGGACTTGGTTATAAATTTGTTACCTAGGCCAGTGTCCAGAATAGTGTTCCTTGTTGACTCTGTCAAAGATCAGTTGACTATAGGTGAGAAGCTTTATTTCTGGGTTCTCTAATCTGATCCATTGGTCTGTGTGTCTATTTATGTATCAGCACCATGCTCTTTTAGTTTGCAGTTGTTTTTTTAACACAACCACAATTTTATTATTATACTAAAAAAATTACATAATAATATCACCAAACATTCACAGTCTTCATATTTCCACCTTTGAATATGTGTGTGTGTTTGTGTGTTGCTCTTTTACTGTCTTTTCATGATTGGTTTGGATGAGTTAGCATCCAAACAAGGTCCACATATGCATTTGGTTGATAAGTGTCTCTCTCTCTCTCTCTCTCTCTCTCTCTCTCCCTCCCTCTCCCTCTCTCTCCCCCCCCCCCCCCCCC
>NW_007246549.1:220691-242596 GCF_000164805.1 Carlito syrichta
CCCCCCCCCCCTTTCTGTCTCTCTCTCTCTCTCTCTTAGTGTCACTTTCTGCCCAGGCTGGAATGCAGTGGCACATTCATAGCTCACTTGAGCTTTGACCTCCTAGGCTTAATCTTTCTGTCTCAACCTCCCCAGTAGCTGGGACTACAGGAGCACACCAGCATGCCCGGCTAGTTTTTAAAATTTTTTTTCTGGAGAGAAGGTTCTACTGTGTTGCCTAGGCCGACCTTGAACTCCTATCAAACAGTCCTCCTGCCTTGGCCTCGAAAGTGCTGGGATTTCAAGTGTGAGAGCCCCTGCACCTGACCTAAGTCTATTAAATTTTTCTTAATCTATAGTTTCTTCTCCCTTAGATTTTTCTTGCAAAGCATTTGTTAATGAAATTGTTTCTTATTTTTAATTTAAAAGGAATTTGAAAATTTTAGTAATTTAAAAATTAAAATAATTTTTATTTCAATGTTATGAGGAATACAGGAAATACACATAAATATGTTTAAGTGTTAAGTAAAATCCTACTCTGTTCCTCTTAAGGTAACCTTTGTTGAGTACTTATGTGCTAAGCACTGTTCTAAGAATTTTGATGTTCACAGCAGCCTTACAAAGAAGGTACTGTTATTGAACCCATATTGCAATACTCCCAGTTACTCAGAGAACATTATGTATTGGCTTTTTGAAGGAGTTCATTAAAAGCAAAATTCCACTGGATTTCTTTGTGTTTTTTGAGAATGTGATAATGGAACTATGAGTGGAAAAGCCCCAAAAGATAGCATTCCTTCTATTTGTTATCCAGGAAATTAGTAAAATTCCAATGTTTATAATTTACCAGAAAGGAAGAGGAATTGAAAGAGAACTCACCTTATTTCCTCTTTTTAAACACCAAATTTTAAGTATTTTTCTTAAAAACAAAGGAATTCTTATGACTATTTGTTCATTTAATTTTTTAAAACTTAAGAGTATATCTTCAACTGTTTCTTAGACATCATACATAAGTATTACTAACTTTTTAAAGGCAGTGAGCTTCAAGAAGTAAGCAGGTTTGTTAGGCCTGGAAGATTTTTTTTTTTAGTTGGAGTCTCGCTCTGTCAACCAGGCTGGAGTAAAGTGGCACACTCATGGCTACACCAGCGTTGACCTGCCGGGCTCTGGCGATCTTTCTGCCTCAGCCTTCCAAATAGCCAGAACTACAGGTGTACTACCACATCTGGCTAATTTTTTTTATTTATTGTAGAGACAAGGTCTCGCCAAGTTGCCCACGCTGGTCTTGAACCTGTGGGCTCAGGCAGTCTACTCTCCTCGGCCTCCCAAAGTGCTGGGATTACAGGTTTGAGCCACTGCGCCCGGCCATGCCTGGAAGATTTTTAAATATCAACCCTTTTACTGACTAGAATCTTAAGTTTCCCATAAAATATACAGAGTCTTGATGATGCGATTCATGTTTTCTTGGAAACTGTTTATAAAATGTTGACTTTATAAACTATAATCTCAATACATACCTTAGAGGGTATTTATGATACGGAAAATACCTTATGTTTAAAATTAAAACTAAATATTTTTATGTGGTAAATTATTGACAATTGGTGAACCTAGGTAAGGATAAATGGGTAGATGTGTTTCATTGTATTATTCAAATTATGCCTGAATATATATATATGTATATATATCTATAAAATGCACATCTGTATGAATATAAATGTATTCATACAGATGTGTATGTAAATGTATATAACAGTATTTGGAAGGCAACATATAAAGCTATTAATAATAGGGCTGGAGATGAAGAGTAGAGTGCCTTTATCATTGGGTTGGACAGCATGAACTTGAACGTTTTCTCTACAAATTTCTGGATTGTTTTAACAATAAAAACACATTCCAACTTTAATTATTTGCTTTAAAATGTTAAGAGAACCAATATGAATTTTGTTTTTAAGCCCCATGAGGACAATGATTCCATGAATTGATTAGAATTTTGAGGTAGAGAAGAATCAAGTTGAAATTATTTTGAAGGGAGTGACTGGGGGTAGGTAGGTAATAATAGTAGTGATAATGATAATACCAACAGCTATAATTTATTAAATGTTTACTATTTGCCAAGTACTTTGCTAAGCACTTTAGGTTCATAAAATAGTCATTTTATAAAAAACACATAAGATAAATTAATATATTTTCTTTTAAATATTTGAAAATGGTTTTTAGGGAGCCCACACAGCTAAATAAATAGCACTGCTGAGATTTGAACATAGGTCTGTTTTATTGTAGAATCTGTTTTATTGTAGAATCCCAGGTGTTAACCACAATACTGGAGCCTTAATAATAAGAATGGGCCAGACACAGTGGCTCATACCTGTAATCACAGCGTTTTGGGAGGTGGAGGCAAGAAGATTGCCTGAGTCCAGGGGTTCAAGACTAGCCTGGGTGACTTTACAAGACCTCATCTCTACAATAACTCAAGAAGTTAGCCGGGTGTGGTAGAGTGTGCCTATGGTTCTAGCTACTTGGAAAGCTGAGGCGGAAGGATTGTCTGAGCCCTGCAGGTTGAGGCTGCGGTGGCTATGAGCGTGCTACCACATTCTAGCCTGGGTGACAGAGTGAGACTCCTACTCAAAAAATAAAAAAAGCAAAAGAATGAGGAAGAAAAGAAGAAAATAGTATTTGTAAAGACATAATTCTGAAAGTGGCTGAAACAGGTCAGTGTTATATAGGACCACTGGCCAGAGGACTGAACCTTGGATTCTAACAGAAAAGAGCCCCGTTTCTCCTAAGACCAAAATTACACTTTAGGAAATAGTATTGAGCAGAAGGATCCAAATTAAGATGAATTACCCAGAAGTTCCATAACTTCAGTTATAACTCTGGACAGAGGTCTGAAGATTTGAAAGGCTGAATTGTAATCAGAACTAAATTGCCTATGGTTTATTCTTAAAATCACTTACGGAGACACTTAATACTATATAAATACAAGCAAAGTAAAATTTATCCATATAGGTGCTATGTTGGGGTTGTAATTGGAGATAATTTGCAAACACCAAGCCAGGCTGGGTAGCTCAGCCTCTAATTCCGTGCTTTGGGAGGCTGAGGTGAGTGGATTGCCTGAGCCCGTGGGTTTGAGACCCGCCTGGGCAGCTTGGTGAGATCTCATCTCTACAATAAATCAAAAAATTAGCCAGGCATGGCAGCGCGTGCCTGTAGTTCCAGCTACTTGGAAGGCTGAGGCAGAAGGATCACCGGAGCCCAGTAGGTCGAGGCTGCGGTGCCCAGGAGCGGCCACTGCACTCCAGTCTGGGCGACAGAGTGAGACTCCCAACTCAAAAATAAAAAATAAAAAAAAAAGATCCGGGAAAAAAAAAAATTTGCAAACATCAGTAGGTCACAGAATCTAGTTTACAGGGAGAATTTCTTCTGTTTAGGGACCTCTTTGATAACATGTTGCTTTGTTTCTTTACCTTCTGCTTTTGAAACTTCCAACAATAATTATACTTTCCTTGAGCGAGTGTCAAAATTTCCCATGAATGAAAAGGGATCAGTTGTGTGGATTTCTTTATGGAGTATTTTGTTTAATTGATCTATTTGCACTTTTTTACTCTAGTGCAATGCTAGGGTTATTTGTTTTGTTACTCTTGCTTTAGAACAGTTCTTGAAAGCAGATAGTGTTACTTCTCCAGTTTTGTCTTTTTTAAAGTTATTTTGGCATTGTAGTTCATTTACATTTCCACTGGCATTTTACATTGAGTTTTGCAATTTTTATCCCTGTTCTTCCCTCTCCTCCACAAAAAACAAACAAACCCAGCTGGCATTTGAATTGGGATTGGATTGAGTCTATAGATTTATTCTAACATAGATTAATTTGGAGGAGAATTGACATCTTGATGATATCAGGTTGGCCAACCCGTGAACAACAAACATCTTCCTATTTGTGTAGGTCTTCTTTAGTTTTCCCCAGCAATGTTTTTTTAATTTTTTAAAAAATTTATTTTATTTTAAAGATGTGGGGTACAATTCCAGATAAGGTATACAAGTGGTCATTGTACGGGTAAAGTTTGGGCTTCCCTTTGGTCCCCATTTCTCCTGGTACTCTTATTAATGTTATGTGCTCACCCTCCGCAGGCAGTTTTCAGTTACTGCCAATTCCTTCTTATAGTATTATGGTAAATGCTCATGGTCCACTTATGAGTGAGAACATGTGGTACTCAGTTCTTTGTTTCTGTGGTAAATCATTGAGTATTACAGACTCTAAATCCATTCAAGTTGCTGCAAAATCCATAATTTTGTTCTTCTTTATATGTACCACATTTTAAAAATCCAGTCCAGTTTCGAGGGGCAGCACAGATGGTTCCATGTTTTTGCAATTGTAATTAGTGCTGCAGTAAACATGTGTGTGCAGGTATCTTTTTTGTAGAATGATTTAAGTTCTTCCAGGTATATTCCCAGAAGGGGAGTTGCTGAGTCATATGGAAAATTAATTTCTAGTTCTTTTAGGAATCACCATGCTGTTTTCCATAGAGGTTGAACTTGTTTGTATTCCCACCAGCCGTGTAGAAGCATTCCCTTTTCTCTGCATACTTGCCAGCATCATTGTTTTTGTTTTATTAATGATGGCCATTCTTACTAGAGTTAGGTGGTATCTCAGTGTGGTTTTGATTTGCATTTCTCTGATGATTAGGGAGACGGAGCATTTTTTCATGTGTCTGTTCGTACATCTTCTTTGAGAAGTATGTATTCACATCTTTTGTCCATTTTTTAATGGGGCTGTTTGCTTTTTTCTTTTTGGCACGTTTTAGTTCCTTGTAGATCCTTGATATTAGGCTTTTGTCAGATACAGTTGGCAAATATTTTTTCCCATTCTGTGGGCTGTCTGCCCACTCTCTTAATGGTTTCTTTGACTTTGCAGAAACTTTTCAGTTTGATGAGGTCCCACATGTCTATCTTATCTCTTACAGCATGAACTTCTGGGGTTTTGATCAGGAATTGGTTGCCTATTCCAATTTCCGTAAGGGTGCCTCCTGCATTTTCTAAGATTCTTAAAGTTTGGGGTTTTACATTTAGGTCTTTGATCTATTTGGAGTTGATTTTTGTGTATTGTAATAGGTAAAGGTCCTGTTTCATTCTTCTACATTTGGTCAGCCAGTTTTCCCAGCACCACTTACTGAATAGATTCTCCTCTCCCCAGTGGTTGTTGGTGGAGGCTTTGTTGAAGATGAGTTGGTTGAGAAATTGCTTCGGGAATATACGCCTGTTCTTGTACCAATACCAGGTTGTTTTGGTTATTGTAGCCTTATAATAAAGTTTAAAGTCTAGAAGTGTGATACATCTTGCTTTGTTTCTTTTTCATTTAATTTCTTTTTCTTTTTTTTTTTTTTTTGAGTTGGTTCTTACTCTGTCGCCCAGACTGGAGTGCAGTGGCATGCTCACAGCCACTCTAGCGTCAGTCGACCTGCTGGGCTCTGGTGATCCTTCCACCTCCGCCTTCCAGGTAGCTAGAACTACAGAAGCACACTACCATGCCTGGCTAAGCTTTGTTTCTTTTTGCTGAGAATTATTTTTGCTATTTGTGGTCGTTTATGTTTCCATATGAATTTCTATATTGTCAAATGCAGGTCTGAGAAGAATGATGTTGATAATTTTAATGGGTACAGTGTTGAATTGTAGTGGGAATCTTTACAGAGAGGAGACGAGACGAGACACTGAGGCTGCTTTGCCAGGAAACAGCGTTTAGTGTTTTCACATCCAAAGGCTGAGCCCCAAAGCAGGGAGGCATTGCCTTATACACATTTTAGTTTCTTTGTCTCCCATACAAGGCAGCAGTTTGGCATTATCCACTTGATTGGATATTTTGTAGCTCCAGGCAGCAGTTAGCATTACTTGTTACACACTGATTGGTTTTACATAATTATTTCATTTGCATGTCCTATATACTGATTAGCTTACAAAATTACTGTCCTGATTGGATTCTGCCAAAAGTTTGAACATGCAGCCTGCCCAAGTGAAAAGTCCGAAAAAAGAGTAGCACAGAGAACCGAAGTAACTAAGTAACTTACATAAAAACAGGAAGTAGGGTAACATAAAAACAAGAAGTAGGGTAACGTAAAAATAAAAAGTAAAGCAACTTATATAAAAACAAGAAGTAACATATTTTCTTTTTCCTGACTTTTGCTTCTGCAGTTTTGCTTTTGCAGAGGGGCCCCACCTCAGAATCTGTAGATTGTCTTTGGTAGGATGGACAATCTTAACAATGTTGATTCTTCCAATCCATGAGCATGGAATATTTTTCCATTTGTTTGTGTCATCTTTGACTTCTTTGAGCAGTGTCTTGTAGTTTTCATTGTAAAGATCGTTCACTTTTCTGGTTAGGAAGATTCTGAAGTATTTCTTTTCTTTTCTTTTTTTTTTTTTTTGGTGGCTATTGTGAATGAGATTCTGCTTTTTATTTGGTTTTCTGCCTGTTTGTTGTTGGTGTACAAGAATGTGACTGTCTTTTTGCACGTTTATTTTGAATCTTAAGACTTTGCCAATGTCCTTTATCAGTGCAAGAAGGTTTTTTGATAGATTTTGTTGAATTTTCAAGGTACAGGATCATACTTTTCACAAAGAGGGATAACTTGACTTCTTTTCCTATTTGGATACTCCTGATATACTTCTCTTGTTTGATTGCTGTAGCTGAAAATTGGAACAAGACAAGGCTGCTACTCTCACCCCTCCTGTTTTGTAATTTTCAGTGTTCAAGTCTTTCACATCTTCTAACATATTTATCCCTAAGTAGTTCATACTTTTGATGCTATCATAAATGATATTTTATTTGATTGTCCATTACTGGTAGGTTGAAATATACTTGATTTTTATATGTTGAACATGTGTCCTACAGCCTTGCTAAACTCGTTTATTAGTTCTAGACACTGTAGATTCCGCTCTTTTAAAAATTTCTATGTCAACAATCATGTTTGCAAATAGGGACAGTTTTATTTCTTGCTTTCTAATCTGTCCATCCCTTTTTCCCTCCCATCCTTTCTTCCTTCTTTCCTTTTTTTGCTTCATTGCACAGGCTATAACCTGCAGCACAAAGCTGAGTAGAAGTGGTGATAGAGGACACACCTGACTTGTTCCTGATCATAGCAGAAAAGCATTCTGCTTTTCAACATTAAGTATGATGTTAGCTTTGGGTTTTGCATTGATACTCTTTATCAAGTTAAGGAAATACACTTTTATTCCTAGTATGCTGAGAGTTTTTTTGTTTGTTTCTTTCTTTTTTTTTTGAGTTGGAGTCTCTACCACCCAGCCTGGAGTGCAGTGGCACACTCATGGCCACCTCAGCATCGACCTGCTGGGCTCTCCAGCGATCTTTCTGCCTCAGCCTTCCAAGTAGCCGGAACTATAGGTGCGTGCTACCACGCTCAGCTAAGTTTTTAAAATTTATTTATTGTAGAAATGAGGTCTCACCAAGTTGCCCGGGCTGGTCTGGAACCCGCCAGTTCAGGTAATCCACCTTGGCCTCCCAAAGTGCTGGGTTTACAGGCTGAGCCACCAAACCCAACCTATGCTGAGAGTTTCTAACACAAGTGGACACTCACTTTTGTCAAATGATTTTTCCGTATGTATTGAAGTGATTATATCATTGTTCTTAGTTTGTGACATTTTCTTATGTAAACATGTTAAAATGAATTACATTGATTGCTTTTCAAATGTAAATCAGTCCTGTGTTCTTGAGCTAAACCCCACTTGGTCATAATGTATTCAGTATTAGCCTTTTACTGCCGTGTTGAATTCAATTTGCTAGTTATCTATTTATTTATTTAATATTTTTGCGACTGTGTTCATGAAGGATACTGGATTGTAGTTTTCTTTTGTTATGATGCCTTGGAGGCATTATAAGAGATTTGGTATCAGGGTCATGCTGGCTTACTAGATAAGGTGGAAAATATTCTGTCGCTTTCAGTTTTTTGGAGAGGGTTGTGCAGGATTGGTATTATTTTTTCCTTAAATGTTTAGTAGAATTGGATTTTAAACTACAGTTTTAACTTCTTTAACAAATATGATGTTAGGTTATTTCAGTTATCTATTTCCTCATGAGCGGACTTTGAAGTCTGATTTTTAGAGAATATCATCTCAATTGATATCAAGTTTATTTGCAGGAAATCATTCCTAATACTCCTTCCTTCCTTCCTTCCTTCCTTCCTTCCTCTCTTCTTTTCCTTTTTTTTGATTCAGGGTCTCACTCTTTTGCCCATATTGGAGTGCAGTGGCATGATCACAGCTCCCACAGTCTCGACCCCCTGGGCTCAGGCGATCTTTCATGTTAGCCTCCTGAATAGCTGGGACTACAAGTGGATGCCACCACACCTGACTAATTTTTTAATTTTTTTTTTTTTTGAGAGGCAAGTTCTTGCTATGTTGCCTAGGTTGGTCTCAAAATCCTGGGCTTCAGCAGTCCTCCCACCTTGGCCTCCCAAAGTGTTGGGATTACAGACATGAGCCACCTTACCCGACAAGTGTTTACTTTTGATCCTTTTAATATTTGTAGAAATTCTAGTGATGTCACCTCTCTAATTTCTAATATTGGCAATTTTTGTCTTCTATTTTTTTATGTGATCAGTCTGGTTAGACGTTAAGTTTTAATTTTTCCTTCTCAAAGGACAAACTTTTGCTTTTGTTGATTTTTAAAATTATGTCCACTTTCTATTTTATTGATTTCTGTTTTGATCTCTATTATTTCCTTGTCTTGGTGCTCTCTCTTCATTTAATTTTTTTTGATTTGAGGTCTTACTTTGTCACCTAGGCTGGAATGCAGTGGCACAATCACAACTCACCACAGCCTCGACCTCCTGGGTCAGGCAATCCTTCTTCCTCAGCATCTGGAGTAACTAGGACTATGGGCATGCGCCACCGCACCCAGCTACTTTTAAATTTTTTTTTGTGGAAGCGAAGTCTTGCTGTGTTGTAGGCTGGTCTCGAACTCTTGTGCTCAAGCAATCCTCCTGACTCAGCCTCTCAAAGTACTGGGATTACAGGCAGGAGCCACCTCGACAGGCCCACTTCATCTAACTTTTTAAGGTGGAGTTTGTATTAATTGATTAAGACATTCTTTTAAGTGCTATTCTAGTAGCATCCTATAATTTCTGATAGGTTGTTTTTATTTTCATTTAGTTCAAAATACTTTTTAATTTTTCTTTTCTTTTTCAAATTTTATTTTATTCTAGAGATGTGGGGTAGAAGGAAGTATTAACTACACAAATAGGCTGCATGCAGGTGAAGTTTGGGCCTCCAACTGGCCCTCACTCCCCTTGGTACAGGACCAGATATTCTTTGTGTTGTTATGTTCCCCATCCCCTCCCTCCCCTAGTAGTGCCCAGAGACCGCCTATGCCTCCCTTGTACTAATATGATTAATGTTCAGGTCCTACTTATGAGTGAGAACACGTGGTATTCAGTTCTTTGTTTCTGTGATAGCCTCCAACTCCATCCAATGTGCTGCAAAAAAACCATGCTTTTGCTCTTCTTTATGGCTGCTTAATACTCCATTGTGTATATGTATCACATTTTATTTATCCAGTCCACTTTCGATGGGCAAGTAGGGTTGGTTCCCTGTTTTTGCTATTGTGAATAGTACAGCAATAAATTTGTGTGTGCAGGCGTCTTTTTGGCAGAACAATTTGTGTTCCTCTAGGTATATTCCCAGGAGAGGGATTGCTGTATTGTACGGAAGGTCAATTTTTAGTTCTTGTAGGAATCGCCACACTGCTCTCCATAGAGGTTGATCTAGCTTGTACCACCAACAACAGTGTAGAAGCGCACCCTTTTCTCTGCACCTAGGGCAGCATCTGTTGTTGATTTATTAATGATAGCCACCCTTACTGGAGTTAGGTGATATCTCATTATAATTTTGATATGCATTTCTCTGATGATTAGTGAGGCTGAGCATTTTTCCATGCATCTGTTGCCTGCTCGTATATTTTCTTTTGAAGACTGTCTATTTGTGTACTATGCCCACTTTTTTTTTTTTAACCTGTCCCCACCCCCCTGCCCACTTTTTAATGAGGGTGTTCGTTTTTTTCCTTTCATTCGAGTTCCTTGTAGGTCTTGGATTTTAGGCCTTTGTCAGATACATAATTAGCAAATATTTTTTTCCCATTCTGTGGTTTGTCTACCCACTCTCTTTATGATTTCTTTTGCTCTGCAAAAGCTTTTCAGTTTAATGAGGTCCCACTTATCTGTCTTAGCTTTTATAGCATTTGCTTTTGGGAACTTGGTCAAGAATTTGTTGCCTACTCTGATGTGCATAAGGGTGTTTCCTGCATTTTCTTCTAGGATTCTTATAGTTTGAAGTTTTACGTTTAGGTCTTTGATCCATTTAGAGCTGATTTTTGTATATGGTGATAAGTAGGGGTCCATTTTCATTCTTCTGCAAGTGGTCAGCCAGTTTTCCCAGCATCATTTACTAAATATGATCTCCTTTTCCCAGTGGTTGTTACTGGTGGCTTTGTTGAAGATGATGTGGTTGAGAGGTCAAGTTTTTGCTTCCAGAATCTCTGCTCTATTCAACTGGTCTTTGTGCATATTCTTGTACCAATACCAGACTGTTTTGGTTACTGTAACCTTGTAGTAAAGTTTAAAATCTGGTGGTGTGAATAACTTCCACTTTGCTCCTTTTTGCTGAGTATTGTTTTGACTATTCGTGATGTTTTTTGTTTCCATATTAATTTTTGTATTGTCGTTTCCAGGTCTGAGAAAAATGATGTTGGTAATTTGAGGGGTATTGCATTGAATCTGTAGTTTGCCTTGGGTAGGATGAACATCATGACAATATTTGGGGTGTGTTTCCATTTGTTTGTGTCTTTCTTTGGGCAGCATTTTGTAGTTCTTGTTGTAGAGATCTTTCACTTGTCTGGTTAGGTGGATGCCAAGGTATTTCATTTTTGTTGTGGCTATTGTGAACAGCATTGTACTTTTTTTTTTTTTTTTGAGTTGGAGTCTCACTCCTTTGCCCAGGCTGGAGTGCAGTGAAACGCATGCTCACTGCCACCCCAGCGTCGACCTGCTGGGCTCCAGTGATACTTCCACCCTACCCTTCCTAGTAGCCAGAACTACAGGCGTATGCTGCCACACCCAGCTGTTTTTTAATTTTACTGTAGAGATGAGGTCTCGCCAACTTGCCTGGGCTGGTCTCGTACCCATGGGCTCAGGCAATCCACTTGGCTTGGCCTCCCAAAATGCTGGGATTACAGGCTGAGCCACTGAGCTCGGCCAGCATTGTACTTTTTATTTGGTTCTCTGCCTGCTTGTTTTAATTTTTCTTTTGATTTATTCTTTTACCTATGAGTTATTTAGAAATACATTTAGTTTCCAAATATGGTGAATTTTCCTGAGATACTTATATTTTTTATTTTATTAAAGACTTATACTAACCCTGAATTGTACCCTACATCTTTAAAATAAAATAAAAAAAATAAATCAATAAAATTAAGCTAACCTTAAATAAAATAAAATAAATAAAAACTTATTGCAGCTTGTTTGATGACCCAGGATATGGTCTGCTTTGGTAAATGATCCAGGTGTGTCCTTTACCAAAGAAGAATGTGTATTCTGCTGCTGTGTGTAGAATGTTTATAAACACCAAATAGATTGAGTTGGTTGATAGTATTTTTCTGATTTTCTTTATCCTTACTATTTTTCTGTTTGTGTGTTTTATTAGTTATGAGTAAGGATTTTGAAATCTTTCAATAGAAGAGATTCATCTCTCTCTTCTTGCAGTTCTGTCAGATTTGTTTCATGTTGCTTTAAGATTTTATTAAGTACAAAAGTATTTAGGATTTTATGTTCCCTTGATGAATTGGCCCATATATCATTATAACAATATCTTCTTTATTTTTGTTAACATTCTTTGTTCTGAATTCTACATTGATATTAATATAACCCCTCCAGACCAGGTGTGGTGGCTCATGCCACTAATCCCAGAACTTTGGGAGGCTAAGGCAGTAAGATCACTTGAGGCCAGGGGTTCGAGACCAGCCTGGGCAACATAGTGAGATCTCGTCCTACAAAAAGTACAAAAATGGGCCATGCACGATGACTCACACTTGTAATCCCAGCACTTTGGAAAGCAGAGATGGGAGGATTGCTGCTCCCGGGAGTTTGAGACCAACCGTATAAGCATAGCAAATATTGTGTCTAAAATTTTAAAAATTAGCTTGATGTGTGGGCGCATGCCTGTAGTCCCAGCTACTCCAGAGGCTGAGGCAGAAGAGTCACCTGAACCTATATGGTTGTGGCTGCAGTGAACTGTGAACGTGCCACTACACTCCAGCCTAAGTGACACAGTGAGCCCCTTGACTCAGAAAAGGGGGGGGGGGGAGGATGGGGCAGTCTTAGTGGTGCATGTTTATTGTCCTTGCTACTCAGGAGGCTCAAACAAGAGGATTGCTTAAACGTAGGAGGTCCAGGCTGCAGTGAACCATGATTGTGCAACTATCTTTAAAAAAAAAAATATATATATAAATATATATATATATATATATATATATATGTATGTATGTATGTATTAGTTATGCCAGCTTTCTTTTGTTTAATGTTAGCATACTATGTCTCTCTTTCATCCTTTCCCTTTTAACCTCTTCAGGTCTTTGTATATTTAAAGTGTTTCTCATAAGCAACATGTAGTTGGGTCTTGCTTTTTTATCTGGTCTTAAAATCTCTTCTATTTAATGTGATTTTTAATATGGTTAAGCTTGAGTCTATTATTTTACTGTTTGTTTTCTGTTAGTTCTTTCTTTTTTTCCCTAGCCCTCATGGTTCATTAGTTGCAACTCATGATTTTGTCATTTTATAGGTTACTTTTGGGTTTAAACAATGTCTTTTACCTATGCAGTCTTTAACTCATTACACACTACTACTTTCCCTATAGTGTATGATCCATATAGAGGAAACACTTCCATTTCTTCCTTCTCGACTTTTGTGCTATTGTTGACATACATTTTTGTTTTATATATGCAATAAACCCCATGCTGCAGTGTTATTTTTATTTACATAGTCAGTCACCTTAAGAGAGATTTAAATAATTTTTTAAAATCTTATGCTTTTTCCCATGTACTTATTACTTCTGGTGTTCTTTATTGTTTTGTATAGATCCATATTTTCATCTGGTATTATTTTTGACCATGATTTCTTCAAATATTTCTACTTCCTCCATGTCCCACAATTCCTGTTACTCATATATTAGGCTGTTTGAAGTTGTTCCACAGCCCATAAAATATATATATAGCTGGCATAGCTAATATATATATATATATATATTAGCTATGCCAGCTTCATTTCAGGGAGTTTTTTGTTGTTATTTTTTTCCTCTCTGTGTTGCATTTTAGATTATTTTTATTGGTGTGAATTCTAGCTTACTGATATTTTCTTCTGCAATGTCTAATCTATTGTGAACCCTATTTGATATAATTTTTTATCTCAGACATTGTAATTTTCATCTTTAGAGTTTATATTTGGGTCTTTTTATATCTTCATGTTTCTAAATTTTTCAGCATACAGGTATCAGAATAACTCTTCCCATCTCTTTTTTCCTGCTAATTCTAACATCTATGTCAGTCCTATGAGTTAGGTTATACGAATTATTCTCCTCCTTATAGGTTGAGTTTCCCTATCTCTTTGCTCTGGGGTGCAGTTAAGGTCCTTGTAAACAATTTGATGTTTTTGAATTTTGCTTTTGTGATTTGGTATATGAGTTTGGAACAGTTCTCATTCTGGGACTAATTATTCCCCACTACTTAAGCAAAACTTTTTTGTGTATATCTACCCAATATGAATTATCTAGGAATGGTCTCTTTTCCCAGTTCTGTGTAAGAGGTAGACACCGTTTTCAGTAATCCTTTCAGGTGGCTCTTCTCCCAGCAACAATGCAGGTGATTTCCTCACATGCATGCACTGACCTGCTGAATTCTTGAGCGGAACCTGCTACAGATCTCTCGTGTTCATTCTTTGTACAACTTCCTTCATTGTGGTATTCTGTCCTTAACTGCCTTTGTCTTCTAGAAGTTTCAGCTGTATCCATTCATCTAGGGTGTCTTCTAAGCTCTGCCTTCATTCCTTCTCTCTGTGCCACGGCCTATATAAACTCTCATGGTAGAAAGTTGCGGCAAGAGTAGAGCTCATGCTGTTTGTTTCCTTCCTTTTAGTGATCTTTTTCCTTCATTGCCTAATCCGATGTCTTGTAAACTATTATTTTATATATTTTGTCTGGCTTCTTTTTTTTTTTTTTGAGTTGGAGTCTCACTCTGTCACCCAGACTGGAGTGCAGTGGCCTCTCCCGGCCACCACAGCCTCGACCTGCTGGGCTCCGGCAATCCTTCCACCTCAGCCTTCCAAGGAGCTGGAACTACAGGCGCGTGCTACCATGCCTGGCTCATTCTGATTTATTGTAGAGATGAGGTCTCGCCAAGTTGCCCAGGCAGGTCTCGAACCCTCAGGCTCAGGCAATCCACTCACCTCAGCTTCCCAAAGGCATGGGTACAGGCTGAGCCACCGAGCCCGGCTTTGTCTGGCTTTTTAAATGTTTTAGTCCGCAGAGAAATCTTTGCCTGATGTGAGAGTCATCTCTATATATGAAGTTTATATCTTATTACTTTATTGTATTTTTTTTGTTTATAGTAGTTTTTTAGTTGATGCTCTTTAATTTCCTGGGTTTTATAATCATATGATTGGGAACAAATGGTAATTTTGCCTTCTGGTTTTTGTATCTTTTTTTCTTGTGTAATTGCTTCAGCTAGTATGTGCAGTTATGTGCAGTAACTATATCAGTGATAATGGAACTGAATAAATAATAATTAAATAGATATGGATCTAAATAAATGTTAGGTTGAAAATTCCAGTGGGACCTCCAAAATGTTAGGTCAGACCTGCGGGGGATGGGGGGATGTGATCTAGTGCCGCATGGAAGGTGCAGAGATGTTAGATTGAAACATATAGTTTATTTAGAAAGTAAATTAGACAGAGAGAGAGAGAGAGAGAGAGAGAGAGAGAGAGAGGACATTTATCTTCCCAAGGTAAAGGTATCTTTCTAAAGGTCCAAAGCTAGAAAACATGGTGGCCATAGGCAAAGAACCCTGTGGCCATAACCCAAAGAACTCAAGGCTGCTTGAGGTTGATTGCTTTCAAACCTTCCCTTTGATGGGGGCAGGTTGTTAAGGTGATTGGGTTGTGGTCTTTTCCATGTCATCACAAAGGGGATAGATAAGGTGAGCACAGGTACTGATGTCAGGTGATGAAGAACAGGCAGATGGGTTGGTTAGTCACAGGATTGCTTGAAGGTCAGGAAGGGCTGATTAGGTTAACTTGTTTACAAAACAAACTGGGGAGGATGGTGTAAAACAGTTATCTGCAGCTATCTCTGAGAAACTGGTTCTGTCCTTGATTAGAGGGCAAATTAAAGTGAACTGCTAGAAGAACATGACAGAGCAGAACTAAGCAACGTTAAAATGGCTAGTCATTGGGTGTATCAATTCCATCGTATGTTCTTTCAATAAATAATAATGGAGTATTGTGATTTGTTATGTGGATTTGGAGCAGTTCTCAGTCTAGAGCTAATTATTCCCTACTACTTAAGTCTTTTTCTACCCAATGTGAATAATGAATATTTCCAGTATAGAGGATGAGAACAGTCACTTTTCCCAGCTCTGTGTAAGTTGTCTGTACCATTTTCATGGAAATCTTTTTTATTTATTCACAGAACTGAATAAATAATAGGTAAGTAGATAAATGAAATTTTCTATTTATTTGTCTATTATAAGATTATTTACTTAAGAACTAATTTTGGTTTATGTCATTTTAGAACATTTATGGTGTTTTATTTTTCTGATTAGATTCATTAATGTGATTAATTATATTGGTAGATATTTGTCTCACTCTGTTGCCCAGGCTGGAATGTAGTGGTACACTCATGGCTATCCCAGTATTAACTTGCTGGGCTCAGGTGATCTTTCCCTTAGCCTTCCAAGTAGCCGGAACTATAAGTGCGTGCTACTACGCCCAGCTAATTTTTTGATTTATTGTAGAGATCAGGTCTCATGGAGGTACCCAGGCTGTTCTCAAACCTGTGGGCTCAGGCAGTTCACTCACTTCGGCCTCCCAAAGTGCTGGGATTACAGGCTTAAGCCACTGTGCCCTGCCTTTTTTTTATCTTTAATTTTCTGATGGTGTGCTAAAATTAACAGTTTTTAAAAGCATTAATTCATTATGTTAGAAATATGGAAATTTAGTCCTGTCCTAAGGTTCTGGGCCTTTTTTGGCTAGATGGGTTTGCATGATTATGTCCTGTAAAATTTTTCTTTGTGTATACTTTTCCTGAATTTTCTGTTACCTAAGAGTTAGAATTTCTGCAGTAATCAAATTTTGGTACTTGTTTCTCGCCTATTTCCTATTTCTTTTTCTCTTTGGGATACTTACTAGAACATTGTTTCAATTTCTTTGTTTTAAATTTTGCTGTATCTCTCATTCTCTAAATGTTCTCTGATATATAAATTCCTCTTCTTAGTTTTTAAAGTTTTCTCTTATTCTGTCTTCTAAATCTTCTGCTTCTCCTTGCATTGTCTTTAATGGTTACTAAATCCCCTTTTTGTTTGTTTTAGTCTTTCCTTCATTTTTGGTGACATTCATATACATCTGGTGCCTCCATTCTTTATCTTTTCCAGGAATTTGTGGTGTAAAACAGTTTTCCGGCTTCCAAAGTCTTGTTAACATTTTAGACCTGTTGTTATCTTCTTTTTCATTTATTTGCTCTTTGTATTTTTTTAAGTGGTAAATTTAGTGGATTTTCAGGAAGTCTTGGGGGTTGGTTTGTTTCATCTGCCATGCTCAACTGAAAGTCACTAATGACTTTTCTTTTGTGGTTTTAATCTTGGAATTGTTTTAAAATTGTTTGCAGTTGGTTTTGTTTTGTTTTGTTTTCAGAATTTGAATGTTTAGAAGCTATTCCAAATACTCATTTTCTCTTTAGTTTGTTTCTTGAAATTTTTATATTTAATGCCTTATGTTTAGGACTGGTCATGAGACTGATATACATACCAAAATGTTCAAAACTTCAAAGGTTACACTAGTTTATTCTGTGTCTTTGAGAACAGAATGGGACCTTGTTTCTAATTACTTATTGCTGGTATCAAAGAAAATATTGATTTATATATGTTCTTATATCTACTTATGAAAGTCTTATTCAGTGTTTAGTCAATTTGCTTGTATTTTATAGAGAGATAATCTTATCTTACACAAGAAAATTATCTTACACAATGAAAATTTTATTATGTTGGTGAGGACAATGCAGTATTGTGTAGTAGTAATAAAATATCTGAATGCAAATTTTTACTAAACGCAATATAGGTGACATGTTTAAATTAAACTTATTTAAGCAAATAATTTTTTAATATCCCGTTTAAGTAGATACTTCATCAAAAGCTGCCAACTAAAATATGATCACATATGTGACATGCATTATTCTGTATTAACAAAACACTTGAGAGGGTCTCCCAAAATCTTAAATTGATTTCTCTCTCAAAGTCTTTTGCCCATACTTTCTTGGAACTTTGAAGAGTATCTATATAAAGTGCAGAGTACACATCTGACACTGCCCTGACTTGAAGGTTTGGCATGGAATTCAGTTTCCTAAAGTTTCTATTTATTTCAAAAATGAGTTCTTCTTTGGTCAGAATATAGTTCATAACAGTTCCTTACTATCACTTATATTCTCTTTAGATTTTTTTCAGCAAAACAAAATAACCCTGAAGTTGCCTAACCTTTAAAAATAAATTCAAGGGTAATTGAAAGTGTGTTCAACTTGTACATACTCTACAAAACCAGTTCTGGTTCCCTAAGAAGCTAATAAAACCTGTCTGGAAAGATTTATATAATACTATGCTTTTTTCAGCATTATTTAAAAATTATAAGCAAAATCTTAACCAGCAATAGGGCAATAGGAAATTGGTTAAATTTTGGTACTTTATCTATATCTATATGATGACATAATATTCAGTTATTTAAAATAATTTTGTTAAAATATGTAAGCACATGAGAAAATGTACATGTTACACTAAGTGGAGAAAAACAGGATTCATAGCTATATATACAATAGTTTTCTTTTATATAAAAAAATACACATATGTATACATACACACACACCATCCAGAGATAAATGGTTGTAAGGAAATGTTACACGTTACAAAATGTATTCTATTTTTCAAAATTTTCTGCAGTGTATTTTTTGTTGTTGTTGTTGAGAAACTAGGATTTATTAAAGGCCAGAGAAGCTCCCACAGTGGGAGGGGACCCAAAGGGGTTGCCATCTTGGGCCAAAAACCTGGTGCCTATATAGCCCTAAATCTAGGCCGATTGGCTAGCACTAGCTGTGAGCTGTAGCTGTTCTGATTGGTCAGTATTAAGGACCAATCGGCAGGAGGTAGGGGTCTAATGGTGAGCTGATTGATTGCTTTTCGATCCCAGCAGCCAGTAGGTAAACTCAAGCTTGAGAGGCTGGTAGGAAGCTTGTAGGGAGCTTGTTTACCAACGCTGAGCCTACCGGGAGTTCGCTACATTGTTGTTGTTGTTTTTTTTTTTTTTGAGTTGGAGTCTCACTCTGTCGCCCAGACTGGAGTACAGTGGCCACCGCAGCCTCGACCTGCTGGGCTCCGGCGATCCTTCCACCTCAGCCTTCCGAGTAGCCAGAATTACAGGCATGCGCTACCACGCCCAGCTGAATTTTTGATTTATTATAGAGATGAGGTCTCGCTGGCCAGGCCGGTCTCGAACCTGTGGGCTCAGGCAATCCACTCACCTCAGCCTCCCAAAGGTGTGGGATTACAGGTTGAGCCACCGAACCCGGCTCGCTACATTGTTATCAGAGGATCCGTCTGTCTGTCTGCCTAGCCTTTCTCTGTCTATCTCCTGTCTCATTCCCCCCCTGGAGTAGTAACCCTAGCTGCAGTTAGGGAGTAAGGATAATGACCCGTCTGGCTACTTCCTGCTGATCGGTATGAGGATGGCAGCTAGGGATACTCCATAGGGCGGGCTAAAGGTCCTGGGTAAAAAGAAGCTTCCATACCATGTTCCATGTACATCACCATTTTAAATTTGATGGCCTCCTTTCCTCGAGCCCCATGTTGTGGTGACAAAACTGATGCGGATTTTTCAGGTCAGCCTGGGCTTCGAGAGTGTCAGCTCACTGGGTCAGCCAGCCAAGCCCCAGAGAGGGTCTAGCCTCAGAAGTGTCAGCTCTAATGGGCTGGCAAGCCTACCCCCTGGAGTGTTGGCTTTAATGGGCTGGCAAACCAAGCCCTGAGAGAGTTGTGGGTTTGGTGGACTGGCAAGCCTAGACCCCTGGGTGTCTCAGTTTCAGAGTCTCGCCTTCTTCTGGCAGCTCTCTTGGTTCAGCCAACTCTACTGGCTGACAAGCCAGCCTCTGGGGTGTGCAGCTCTCCAACTCCGATGATATTCTGGATCTCTTCAGGTTGCAGCTCTTCAAGGTCAAGATTCCTGTCTCATGCCCAGGAAGAATGAGGGACATGGACAGCCAGAAAAAGAGAAAGCAGGATTCATTGAGAGGACAGAAAAGCTCCCACAGTGAGAGGGGACCCAAAGGGGTTGCCCCTGCAGTGTATTTTTATTAACATAAAATAATACACATAATATTAATAATAAAGATAATTCAGCAGTGAAAAGACATGGTTTCTAGAGATATAGAGTCCTGGATTCTAGTCTTGTCAATGCCACAAACTCTTTATACAGCAGTCCCATTAGCATCAGGGACCGGTTTCAAGGAAGACAATTTTTCCAACTGATGGGAAAGGGGATTGATGGTTTCGGGATGATTCAAGCACATTACATTTATTGTGCACTTTATTTCTATTATTGTTACATTGAAACATATAATGAAATAATTATGCAACTCACCATAATGCAGAATCAGTGAGTCCTGCCTTTGTTTTCCAGCAACTAGACATTCCTATTTGGGGGTGATGGGAGACAGTGACACCCAAAGTGTGTTGCTTATGTCCGGTATACTCTGTAATCTCATTTCAGTTGCTGTCACTGCAGAAAACCCTGCTTCACAAAAATAGGATGTCAGGCTTTTCAGTGCTTTTGTGGCAATCTCATGATATTCTGCTTTTACTTTAAACAGAACATAGGGAGATTTGAAGATATCTCAAACATACTTTTAAGGCCACCGTCATTTGTTTTCTCAAGCAGTTGATCCTCTTCTAGCATGGACAAAGTTAATTCACCTGGCTTATTCACAGATAGGTCACAAATCCATTCTTTCCCAGTTTGGGGGTCTTTTGTGGTTGGAAAGTGGTGCTCAAACTCTTTTGAAAGCTGAAGTAGGTGATCATGCACCAGCTAGGGGAAAGAAAACCCTTGCTCAGTCTCTTTCAAAAATCTCTGCTAATGTTTTGTGAAACATGTAAAAAATCCATCCCCATGTTCACTTGTACCATAATTCCAGTTTGGCTTTGAGTATAGCTACTTTATCTGCTGACTTAAATACAGTTGTGTCGTTCTCCCCTGAAGTGACAGATTGAATGCATTAAGCATGTTGACTATGTCACACAAGTAAGCAAGTTTTGCGACCCATTCTGTGTCACTGAAATGTGCTGCCAGTAGTGACTGTTTTAAAAAAAATCTCTGGAGTGGCTGTCATAACTCAATACTCTGGCAAGTGATATACCTTTAGAAAGCCACCTCACTTCTGTGTGTAAGAGAAGACGTGTGATATGTAGGTCAGTCAGTTATGGCAGTTAGTTCTAAACATTTTAGGTTTTGCACCTGTGATAGCATTTTTTTTTTCCTGTTTGCCAATAAAGACACTGGGGAGAGCAAAATCCTGATTTTTATCCTGTTTGTTTAATACTTATCATTCTGCTTACTGTCTTTTAGTGATTACTCCATTTCCAGCTGTCTAAACATTCTTTCACATTCCTGTCAGAAATGTGACTCTAGCCCAGGTTCAAGAATTGTAGTGTTCACTCCTTCATTGTTTATTTCAACATACTTTTAGTTAGGAATTGAAATGATTGAACCAGCTAGCATTATTACATTTTAAATCTAAATTCTATACAGAGTACTACTTATTGAATGGTGGGGTCATATTCTGATACTCCAAATTTTATTATTGCTTAATCTTACATTGAATTTGAAAAGTAGGTATTTAACTGGAAGCTAGAGCCATTTCTTTTCATCCTTTGAAAAAACATTTTTGTAAAATCAGTTGTGTGAAATAACATGTTTTTTTCTGAATATTTGTATGTTAATGTATTTTATTTGCAAATACAAAATTCAGAATTTCTTATAAAATATAATTCTGATATTTATAAATGCATAGCATAAAATAATTTCTTTTTATAGCTGCCATTTTATGTGTGAAATAGAGGATACTATGTATAACTAGTATCTTGTTAACTCTTGACAAAATCTTTGTAAAATGTTTAGTAAAAAATACCTGACCAGGCCAACCATGAATTACCACTACTATTTTAGTTGTGGGCACATTGCTGAGTTTTGAAGAAATAGTATTGAATCTGAAAAATGATCCTTGAAATTTCCCAAAAGTTTTTAGGTTAATACTTTTTAAAATCACAAAATTCCTGTTATAATGTAAACTAAGAGAAATGAGACTATTTACCTAAGAAGGTCTTGCTACCTAAGTTCTCATATTTTCCTGGATGTTATCTGTTTATTGTTTTCTTTTAGAAGAAGGAATTTTTTTATAACTTTTTCTTTAAAGGGGCTTTTAAAAAATAGATTACACAATAAAATGTAGTTTTATAAGCTATACATTTATAGATATAGATAAAGTCATGGGAAATTTTTTTCTTTTTGAGTCGAAGTCTCACTCTGTTACCCAGACTGGAGTGCAGTGGCCGCTCCCGGCCACCGCAGCCTTGA
>NW_007246550.1:0-569 GCF_000164805.1 Carlito syrichta
CCACCTGGTCCCAGGCTCCGCCCCGAAAACTCGCGCCGCTCGTCCCTCCCCGGAAGCACTCCATTCGCGTTGGCTCCACCCCCCAGGAGCGAGCGCCGCCCGCCCCGAGTCCACCCCCCTGGCCCCAGGCTCCGCCCCCGGGAACTCGCGCCGCTCGTCCCTCCCCGGCCCGCCCCTTTCGCGTTGGCTACATCCTCTCACCCCAAAAGCCAGCACTGCGCGCCCCGAGCTGCACCCACCGTGTCTCAGGCTCCGCCCCCCGGGAACTCGCGCCGCTCGTTCCGCCCCGGACGCGCCTCTTTCGCGTTGGCTCCACCCCCCAGGACGCCTCACTGTCCACCCCGAGCTCCACCCACCTGCCCCCAGGCTCCGCCCCGGAAAACTCACGCCGCTCGTCCCGCCCCGGAACCTCCCCTGTCGCGTTGGCTCCGTCCCCCCCACCCCCGAAACCAGCACCGCGCGCCCCGAGCTGCACCCACCTGGTCCCAGGCTCCGCCCCCCGGGAACTCGCGCCGCTCGTTCCGCCCCGGACGCTCCTCTTTCGCGTTGCTCCACCCCCCCAGAATCCA
>NW_007246550.1:1315-2384 GCF_000164805.1 Carlito syrichta
TGAGCCTGGGGTTGAGACCAGCCTGGGCAGCTTGGGGAGACCTCGTCTCCACAGTAAATCACAAAAACTAGCCGGGCGGGGTGGCGGGCATCTGTAGATGCAAGTTGCCCAGGCTGGTCTCGAACCCCTGGACTCAGGCCATCCTTTCGCCATTGCCTCCCAAAGTGCTGAGATTACAGGTGTGAGCCTCACGCCCAGCCCTGGTAACTCTTATATTTAGTTTTATTCCTGTGTAGCATTCTCACGTGTTTAAAAAATAATAGGCCCTGTGCGTTCAAGCCACATCACGTGTTCAGCCCTCCGCGGGGCTTGTGGTGTATCTGGGTTCCTGAGCTCTTTGTGCTCACTCTTAGCCCGCCTTAGGAAGGGTGAGTGGGGAAAGTAAGGAGACGCCACCAGCCTGTGCTGCTTTCGGTCCCGTGCCCCTCAGCAGTGGCTGCCTCCCCTGCGCTTGCCACCTGCATCTGCTGTGGCCTGCTGTGCTCATGGGTCTGTGGGCTTTGTCCGTGGCCTGTGCGCTCTCGTTTGTTCTTGTCCTCCAGGCACTCAGCACCGTGTTCTGCACATCACAGGTTCTTGGAGATGCTTGTGGTGGATTCCAGATGGCTGTAGGCCAGACAGACGTCTTCCTCACACTTGACCTTAGACTACAAACTTTTAGCCACTGTGTATCTACTGTTGAGGCAGTCAGTAGATTTGTGTCCCTGTCATGTTGAAGTAGGCTTGGCAGTCTTGTGCTGTTACCACCACTGCCTCTTTATCCTTGTGGTTTCTTAGCTGTTTCAGAGAAAAACAAAGCCACAGGAGAAAAAGGTGTCCCACTCGGCGTTGTAAGCCTAGTCGTGTGGAGCCGAGATAGGTGGACAAGGCCCAGACTTGTGAATTGAAAGTGGTTGTTTATTTGGGAGGCTGAGGTGAGTGGATTGCCTGAGCCTGCAGGTTCGAGACCCTCCTGGGCAACTTGGCGAGACCTCTTTTCTACAATAAATCAAAAATTAGCCGGGTGTGGTAGCACGCGCCTGTAGTTCCAGCTACTCGGAAGACTGATGCGGAATGATCGCCGGAGCCC
>NW_007246550.1:2452-27710 GCF_000164805.1 Carlito syrichta
AAAAAAAAAAAAAAAAAAAAAAAAGAAAGCAGGTGTTTCCATAAATGGCTACAGTCCCCAGTGCTGTTTATACCTGGCTTCGTTGACAGGTGGCATGGTCTGGGTGACTGGAGTCTCATGGTTTGGACAGAGTCCTGTAGCTCCTCTCAGGTTCTTGTCTCCTCAGAGGCTGGCTGTGAATGCCGCCAGTAGTGACCCAGCAGCCTGTGCGTGGCAGGCTCGGAGGCTGCTGGGTTCTGACCACTGCTTCAGGTAGCCAGAGGCCTGTCATGCAGTGGAGAGAGTCATCTTGGGTGGAGGTATAGCAAGGTTGACTTCAGGTCAGCGTGAGAAAGAACTTTCTAGAAGTCAGGCCTCCTCTTTCTGGAGGGGCTTGGGGAATCCCACTCGCCGAGACTCCCTCCAGAAGAATTCCTGGGTGCAGCACAGAGTGCTTCTGGTCCCCTCCCAGCCAGGAGCCCTCCCACCACAGCACCCGTCCTGTCCTGTTTCTACGGGGAGCAGGAGCCAGCATTAACCAGCATTTATGGAGTGTTTACAATGTGGTGTGATTGTGCCCGTTTTACAGACGAGAAAAGCGGATTCTCAGAGAGGTCAGGGTGTTTAAAGCTTCTTACCTCCTAAGTGGCTCAGTTGGAATTCCAGTCCCTGGCCCAGAGCCTGTAGAATATGGACGTGGCATCTTATAAAATGTTTCCGCACGCAAGCTCTGCTGGGTGCTTATGAGCTCTGTGTCCGGAGAAGTGCTCACACACAGTCTTGAGGAGATTCAGACGTTAGCCTGTCGTTGGATAAGATGGGGTGTGAGTTCAACTTTCTTTCTTTCTGTTTTTTTAGTTGGGGTCTCACTCTGTTACCCAGGCTAGAGTGCAGAGGCATGATCACAGCTCACCGCAGCCTCCTGGAAAGATCCTTCTGCCTCAGCCTCCTGAGTATCTGGGACTACATGTGTGCATCACCACACCCAGCTACTTTTTAAATTGTTTGTAGAGACGAGGTTTTGCTGTGTTGCCCAGGCAGGTCTCGACCGTCTGGGTTCTAGCAGTCCTCCTGCCCTGGGTTCCCAAAGTGCTGGGATTTAGGCATGAGCTGCCGTGCTCGGTGTCTTCAGCTTTATGTCATCATCATTCTCTTGTTCAAATTTGAAAGACACATAAAGTGTCTTCTTTGACTTATATTGACTAAAAAATTGTTTTATTTCAGTGAAGAAAATATTTGGAAGCTTTGTGAATACATCAAAAACCATGACCAGTACCCTTTAGAGGAGTGTTATGCTGTCTTCATATCTAATGAGAGAAAGACGGTAAGTTGGCGAGTTATTACAGAAAGAAAATAAGAGATGTAGAAGTTTGTTTTGAATGAGATTTATTTTTCCTTATAGGGCACAGTTCAGACTTTACTTGGTTGCTTACTTGTAGGCAAGGAAATATGTGATGATATGTCTGTACAGATTAAGTCCCTTTTTTTTAGATATTAATTTAGAGCCTTGGGCTTTTTTTTTTTTTTTTTTTTGAGTTGGAGTCTCACTCCTTCGCTCTGGCTGGAGTGCAGTATGCACAGTCACGGCCACCTCAGCATCGACCACTGGGCTCCAGCGATCTTTCCGCCTCAGCCTTCCAAGTAGCTGGAACTACAGACGTGTGCTACCATTCCGACTAGTTTTTTCTTTTCATTTATTGTAGAGATGAGGTCTCGCCAAGTTATCTGGGCTGGTCTCGAACCCACATGCTCAATTTACTTATCTTGGCCTCCCAGAGTACTGGGATTATAGGCTGAGCCACCGAACCCGGCCTAGAGCCTTTTAAATTTAATTTTTTATTTAATATAATCTACTGTAGGCAAATAAATAAATGAGAGGTTTTTTTTTTTGAGTTGGAATCTCTCTGTTGCCCAGGCTGGAGCGCAGCAGCAAGCTCACAGCCACTGCAGCCTCAACCTGCTGGGCTCAGGTGATCCTTCTACCTCAGCCTTCCAAGTAGCTGGAACCATAGGCACGCGCTGCCACACCTGGCTAATTTTTTGATTGATTGTCTAGACGAGGTCTCGCCAAGTTGCGCAGGCAGGTCTTGAACCCCTGGGCTCAGGCAGTCCTCTCACCTCGGCCTCCCAAAGTCCTGGGATGACAGGCATGAGTCACCACTCCCAGCTTAGAGCTTTTTTAATTGCTTAGATTAGAGCTACATACTCTCAAGCTTGAAGTGAAAACTTAAATAGAGCTTCAGTAAATGCATGTGAAGCATTAGAGAAAGGAAGCCCTTTGTGTTTTGTAAAGCAGTTCTACAAGCATCATCTGTTTCATTTGATCCTAATGTAAGCCCTGTAAAGTAGAGGAGGTTTGGGCAACTTCCTTCTTTTTATAGGTGAGGAAATAGACTCAGGATGGCCCCATAGGCAGTGAGCGGGAAGCAAGACTTGCACCTGCCAGGCCTTCCGACTCCTGGTTGGAGCCCTTTTCCCTCTTCAGAGAGCATCCTAACATTAACCTGTGCACTTCGTGAACTTTCGTTGTTGGGGGACTTACACTTAGAAGTACTTAGGTTTCTTCTTATTCATTCTTTCACTTTGATTGTCGGCTGCTTGGAACTATTTCATTTCTCATCATGTATTGCTTTAAAGAATTTAGAGTGGCTGGGTGTGGTGGTGTATGCCTGTAGTTGTAGCTACTTGGGAGGTTGCAGTGGGAGAATCTCTTGAAGCTGGGAGTTCAAGGCTGTAGTGCACTCTGATCGAACCTGTGAAGAGCCACTGTCCTCCAGCTGGGCAACATAGTGCCTCTTTCTCTTAAAAAAAGAAAAAAAGGAAAGAAAACAAGGAATTTGGTAGTGGTTTGACTGTAGTAGTAGTTGTGACTTATTAAATGTATTGTGTTTTGTAGATACCTATCTGGAAACAGCAGGCAAGACCTGGAAACGGACCTGTGATCTGGGTAAGATGATATATCCAGGTCAGGTGCAATGACTCACACCTGTAATCTCAGCACTGAGGTGGGATAATTGCTTGAGGTCACCAGTTCAAGACCAGCCTGGGCAACATAGTGACACTCTGTCTCAAATTAAAAATGGCCTGGCTCGGTGGCTCAACCTGTAATCCCAGCACTTTGGGAGGCTGAGGTGAGTGGATTGCCTGAGCCTGCGGGTTCAAGACCAGCCCGGGCAACTTGGCGAGACCTCATTTCTACAATAAATAAATTTTAAAAATTAGCCGGGTGTGGTAGCACTTGCCTATAGTTCCGGCGACTTGGAAGGCTGAGGTGGAAGGATCCCCAGAGCCCAGCAGGTTGAGGCTGCGGTGGCCGAGAGGTGTGCCACTGCCCTCCAGCCTGGGTGACAGAGTGAGACTCCAACTCAAAAAAAAAAAAAAGGTTGGGCATGATGGCTCAAGCCTATAATCCCAGCACTTTGGGAGACCGAGGTAAGAGGATTGCCTGTGCCCAGGGGCTCGAGACCAGCCTGGGCAACTTGGTGAGACCTCGTCTCTACGATAACTGAAAAGTTAGCCAGGCATGATGGTGCTTGCCTATAGTCCTAGCTGCTTGGAAGGCGGAGGCGGAAGGATCACCTGACCCCAGCAGGTCGAGGCTGCGGTGGCCGTTAGCGTGCGACTGTACTCCAGTCTGGGCGACAGAGACTCTGACCGCCCCCACCCCCCCAAAAAAGTAGGCTAGTTGCAGTTTCTCACACTTGTTATCCCAGTATTTTGGGAGGTTGAGGCAGGAGGATTACTTGATCCTTGAGGCTAGGAGTTCAAGATGAGCCTAGACAGCATGGCAAAACCCTAGCTCTGTTTTTGCGGAAAGACAAAAGATGTTTAATACAGAGAACCTTTGCTGTATTCTCACTTGTAACCCTTAGTGTTCTGCATGTTTTGAGGAAGGAGAAATGATGGGGGCAGGACGGGAAGGCTGAGGTAGTTACTCTTAAATCGACCCAGACGTTATTTGGTCTGCGGGAGAAGCGCTGTGGGCACATTTTCTTTTGACTTTATTTATTTTTGAGTTGGAGTCTCACGCCGTCGTCCAGACCGGAGTGCAGTGGCTGCTCCCGGCCACCGCAGCCTCGACCTGCTGGGCTCCGGCGATCCTTCCGCCTCCGCCTTCCAAGTAGCTGGAACTACAGGCGCACGCTACCACACCCGGCTAATTTTTTATTTTATTTTATTGTAGAGATGAGGTCTCACCAAGTTGCCCAGGCGGGTCTCAAACCTGCGGGCTCAGCCAATTCACTCACCTCAGCCCCCCAAGGCGCGGGATTACAGGCTGAGCCGCCGAGCCCGGCTTATTTATTTGTTTTAGAGACAGGGTCTCGCTGTCGCTCGGGCTGGAGTGCAGGTACACTATTATGGCTCACGTAGCCTCCGCCTCCTGGGCGAAGGCAGTCCTTGCCCCTCACCTCCCAAGTAGCTGGGACTGCAAGTGTGTGTGCCACTTGGCTACTAGGCTTTTTCATTTTTTGCAGAGATGGGATCTCACTATGTAGCCCTGTTCTCAAACTCCTGGCCTTAATTAGTCCTACCACAATCTCCCATCTTGCTGGGATAGCAGGCATGAGCTACTGCACCTTTCCTTAGTATAAAACAACATTTTTTTTTTTGAGTAGGAGTCTCACTCTGTCGCCCAGGCTGGAGTGCAGTGGCACATTCATGGCACTGCAGCCTCGACCTACCGGGCTCAGGCAATCCTTCTGCCTTGGTCTTCCAAGAAGCTGGAACTATAGGCGCGCACTACTATGCCTGGCTAACTTTTTTTATTTATTGTAGAGACGAGGTCTCACTAAGTTGCACAGGCTGGTCTCAAACCCCTGAGCTCGGACAGTCCTTTTGCCTTGGCCTCCTAAAGTGCTGGGATTATAAGCTTGAGCCACCGTGCCTGGCAAAAACCATATATTTACTGAGTGTGCTTTATATGGCTGGCCAGAGCAGGCTAAAACCTCTGGCCTCACAGAGCTCACGTCTTGCTTCCTTTGCCAGCAGGTGATCTGTTGCTCTGACCTGAACACCATACCCAGCAGCGCTGGGGTTAGAAGCGTGGGCTCTGCAGTCAGGCAGACAGGGTTCGAGTCCTAGGCCTCTCATTGGTCAGCTGTGGGCTCTGAACACAGTATTCCCATGTGGTCAGTGGAGTTGTGAAGCTTCAATGAGACAGTGCATGGGAAACTCCCTCTGGTGTCTGGTGTGGCAGCTGGTGCTCAGGTGTTAGCAGTTACTGCTCACAATGGCACACGGTCCTGCTGCAGTCTGTCCCTCTGCACCAGAGGTTGTCCTGGCTGCAGAGTGGCCGAGTCCGAGCTGTGGTCTTCCTCCTCATCACGGGGGAGCTTGGAGGGAAAGGGCTGTGGTCACGACTGTCTTGCACGTCTCACGCGGCGTGAAGTGGGGAGTCCTGGGCGAGGCCTCCCACGCCCCCGCCACATTCCTCTCTGCCTCGCTGCTGTCCTGTTGTGGGGATGGGCAGGTCTTGCTGTTGAAGACCCGGGTGCCCATGAGGCCGCAGCCCTCCTCTGGCTCGGCTGGGCCTTTTCGTGGCAGCTGGGTGGACACGGAGCAAACTCAGAGTGAGGCTGCCGCTGCTGAAGTGGCGGGCTTCGGTTGAGGCCCGACTGCCCGCCACGCAGCGTGCCCGCTGTTGGTGCGGACAGGGCAAGGGCGGATGGGTGGAGAGGGGTGCTGCACTGCTGGAGACGGCATGCCGGAGGTGCGTGCTGGTAACCAGAGATCCAAGAAATGCAAAGAGTTGCAACACACACAGAGGTGAAAGAAGACAAGGGTCATTTAAGAAAGGTTCACTTCCCACAGGCAGGAAGCGGGGCTGCGCTCCAGATGAGTGTGGCCTGTAGCCTGCGCCCCTCAGCCCTGGCTTAAATTCTTTCCCTTGGAGGTGTTGCAGTCAGGCAGGTGTGACCGCCGTGACTTCCTTACTGTCCGTCTGTGAATGTCTTGGAGACCCTGTGACCCAGAGACCCACTAATGTCCACCCACATTATTGCAGCCCCTAGAGAAGGGCGAGATGAGTGTCCCACTGCTCCCATACGTTCCTGAATAACATTCCTTAGAGCTAATGGAGGGTGCACTTCCCTTTATCTCCTGTGCATTCTCGGCAGGCAGCCCGGGGGATCCTTGACTTGCAGACAGGGCCCAATCTGCTGGAAGGTTGAATCCCCACTTGCTTCCCCCTCTGAGCTGTCACTTGTAATCACAGGTTTTGTGATTTGCATGACTTTTGCCGAACGCATGAAGTCTTAGGCCTTGAAACTCCCTTTACTCTAGGCAAGCTATGAGATGCCTCTGATGCCTGGCACCGGGAAGTCTGGGTTTCAAAGAAAAGACAAAGTCGGCAAAGTTAATCTTTACCTGAACTATACATTTCTCCAAAACATAGCCTCTTCTTTCCCATCATTGTGTTAGGGTTTAAGAACAAGATAAAAAATGGCTTCCCACTCTCCATCTGTCCTTTCACCAACTGCGGAGACAAATATGGCTGGGGACAAAGGTGTTTTATTCTGGTGATGTCAGCCGAGGAGAACAGGAGACTCTTTCTCAAAACTGCTTCCCTGTCCCTCTGAAGTCAGGGGTTTATATAATGGGGCAGGAATGTAGAAAACAGGAGGACTGGGCAGGGTCAGGAAGAAGAGCAGATGGATGGGGACTCCAGAGGGTCTGGCATCTCAGTCTGGATGCTGTGATCTGCTGAGTTTCTGTTCCTTGATACCATAGGCCTGAGGGTGGGTTTCCTGAGAAGGGAACTCAGAGAAGACAGATACACGTTTCAGACTTTGAGACTGGGAAGGTCTGTTTCTACGTGAGTTCCACAGGGAAGCTGGGCCGATATCACTGCTGCTCACATCTGTGACCTTGAGCAGACGCAAAGGTGATTCCGAGAGAGACCTGCGTTTCTCCCCGAGTGCAGCAGCCCCCTGGGATGTGGGAATATGGACTTGCTCAGGTAGGTGTGGATAGTCACTGCTCACACCTTTCACACTTTGTACCTCCTTCCTGGAAAGCTCCCTCCAGGCAGGACTCAGCCGTGGTGTTCCTTCCTTGAGAACCTCTCCTTGGCAATGGGACCTCTGTTTCTTGGCTGGCTTTCAAAAAGGCAGGCCGTCTCCATACGGATATTCCTCTGAGGCAGGCACTCCGCTTATCTCCATCTTATGTGGGAGGAAACTGAGGCTGGCAGGTGGAGGCTGAGATGCACGGGTATAGGGGGCCACCCACCTCCTGGGTCTCTGCAGGACTCCTGGGATGGTGTTTGAGGAAGGGCGTCTGAACGGACACCCTTAGAAACGCCAGATGCTGTGACTGGTGTTGTTGGGCTGTTTTCCTTTGGCAGTGCTGTTCTCTGTGAGGGTGTTCTTCTTTGGAGGGCTCAAAGGCAGCAGACTGCTCGTGTCACGCTGATCACCTGCCTGCCGTCCCTTTCAGTCTCTGCCAGTGCTGGGCGCTTCCTTGCACCTGGGAGTGAAAGCAAGGATCCCCAGAACTGAGCTGCAGGGAGTCACTGTCTTTTCTTTCCTCCCTGGTGGCTACAGATGAGGGCTTGGCTAACCTCTTTATTTTTATTATTTTTAAAAATTTTTAGAGACGAGGTCTCGCTTTGTTGCCTAGGCTGGTCAAGAACCAACTCTGGGCTCAAGTGATCCTCTTGCCTCAGCCTCCCAAAGTGCTGGAATTATAGACATGAGCCACCATGCCCAGCCCAACTTCTTTTTAAAAAATATTCTTTTCTGGCTGGGTGTGGTGGCTCACACCTATAATCCCAGCACTTTGGGAGGCCGAGGTGAGAGGATTGCCTGAACCCATGGGTTCAAGACCAACCTGGGCAACTTGGTGAGACCTCATCTCTACAATAAATCAAAAAGTTAGCTGGATGTGGTGGCACATGCCTGTAGTTCCAGCTACTTGGAAGGCTGAGGTGCAAGGATTGTCTGAGCTCAGCAGGTCAAGGCTGCAGTGGCTGTGAGTGTGCCACTGCACTCCAGCCTGGGCAACAGAGTGAGACTCTGACTCAAAAAAAAAAAAAAATCCTTGTGTGTGCATGTGGACTTCTGAATGCATGTGTGTCCTTCCACATGCATAACCTTAAAAAATAGCACATATGCCCATATTCTACAATTCACTTTTTCTGTCCAACTGTATAACACGAACACTTTTCCATTTTCCATGCATATTTCTAAAGGTTTTTGAAAAAAAAGTGTTCATTTTTAAAAAGTTAATACATTTAGAGGGTATAAGTGCAGATTTCTTACATGTGTGTATTGCATGGTGGTGAAGTCTGGGCTACTGTTTATTTTTATGAGCTGCATAAGTCTTCCAACACATGGCTGTATCATAGAGATGAGGAGGTCTCACTATGTTGCCCAGACTGGTCTTGAGCGCCCAGCCTCAAGCAGTCCTCTTGCCTTGGCCTCCCAGAGTGCTGGGATTTCAGGCGTGAGCCACTGTGCCTGGCTAACCATTCCCCTCTTTATGGACCTTTGGCTGTTTCTGAATTTTCACTGTTGCAGTTTTCTGTTTGTAGCCCCTTATGTGCCTCTAGCCATGGTTCTGTAAGATAGTTTCCTAGAGGTAAAATTGCTGTGCCAGAGGGTACACATGGCATGTATCGAACATTTGCATGATTTTTTTTCCTGAGTTGGAGTCTTACTCTGTCGTCCAGACTGGAGTGCTGTGGCATGCTCATGGCCACCACAGCCTCGACTTGCTGGTCTCAGGCGATCCTTCTGCCTCAGCCTCCCAGGTAGCTGGAACTACGGGCATGCGCCACCACATCTGGCTAATTTTTTAATTTGTTGTAGAGATGGGGTCTCACCAAGTTGCCCAGGCTGATCTTGAACCCATAGGCTGCGGCAGTCCTCTCACCTCGGCCTTCCAAAGTGCTGGGATTGTAGGTGTGAGCCACTGCGCCTGGCCCCATTTCCATGATTTATTTCACTGTTTTCTAGCACTGGGCATTATCTGTTTCCAGGGTTTTGTGTGGGCTTTGTTAGTCTTGCGCACGTCTTGGGTGACACATGTGCCTCACCACTGGGCCCTCGTCTCCCTACGTAAGGTAACGGTGGTGCCTTCCCTTCCAGGATTACCACGTGGTTTTGCTTCATGTGTCAGCTGGAGGCCAGAGTTTCATCTACGACCTCGATACCGTCTTGCCATTTCCCTGTCCCTTCGACACGTACGTGGCAGGTGCCTTTAGGTCTGACGAGGATATCCACCCACAGTTTAGGAGGTGAGGAGGTTCGGTGGCTTTATTCATCTTCTGTGGTGAGACCTTGACCGTCCTACAGAGGCTCTTTTTCTTGCATTTGTTTTGTAAAGATTACGTTCTGGAGTTGACATTTGAGAGTGAGGTGATCGCGACACAGGAGACTCAGAATGTCCTGAAGCTGTAAAGGCCATTCATCACCTGGAAATCAGCACTTTCACAAATGTGTGTGGCGAGATTGCAGACATTTTCCTCCAGCGTATGGGGGCGTCTCTCTTGCTCTTTTGTTTGGGGAGCTGGGGGATACTCTGTGCTGCCAGTATTGAGCCCCGCCCTTTGCCCGACACACAGTTGAGGGAATGAAGGCCGGAGGTGTGTTTCTGTGCTTTGGCCTCTCTGCTGTGGGTTTTAGGTGATCCTTTTCTGTGGCTTTTTTAATAGATAATACAGCTGCAGACATAGATGTGCATTATTAACTGTGCAGAAATGCGTGACTAGTTTTGTGCACGTCGGAGAAAACAAGTCCACGTAAAAACTTAACAGGAGTTTCCGATGTGACGCCTCCCTGATGTCAGTGTATGTTGTACCCGCAGGAAGTTTAGAGTGATCCGGGCAGACTCCTACCTGAAGCACTTTGCCTCTGACCGCTCTCACATGAAGGACGCCAGTGGGAACTGGAGAGAGCCTCCCCCACCATACCCCTGCATCGAGACCAGGGGTGAGCTGCCGTACCCTTGCAAGGGGCTTCTGATCGCCCACAGCCAGATCAGGGCTTCCCTCCCCAGGACAGGGTCAGGCCATTCTTTGAGAAGACTCCCTGAGTGGCAAGGAGGTGCTAGGGAGCACGACTTCGTGCGCTGATTAGGGTCAGCCACTGAGGCGGGGAGGTCAGGCCTGGAAGGCATGGAGGCCACGGGCAAGGAAGGGTGTCAGAGCAGAGCCACCGTCCTTGCTGACTGCAGGATGGTTGGACGTGCCTGTTGCGGACACCTGACTGTGGGAGGTCCATGTGTGTGTCATCTAACCGTGGGCCCAGCGGCACCTTGCCGTGGTAGGATTTGTGCCCGTTGCATCCTTAGGATGCTGGGTAATAAAGTCTGCACAGTGGAGGTGAACGCTAGTGGGACTTACTGCATCAGCAATCTCATGTGTCTTAGGCGTCACTCCAACTGAGAATTTCCAGAGATGGTGTCCTCGCACTACTGCTAGTGTTTGGCGTTCGCATGAGTTGAAACGTTGTCTGTGAGTGTGAGCAGCTCCCAGGACTCCCGCTTGCTGAGCTCATCCTGACATGTGCCGTGCGGTCTGGGAAGAGCGCTCCGGAAGCTGTGTGGCAGGCCAGGAAAGCAGGGCAGTCGTGTCCCCGTTCAGCAGGGAGAAAGTCAAGGTGTATTTGGCTTACCTGAAGGGAGTGAACACGAAGAGAGTCCAGACTTTGATTTCTGTGGTTTTCTGTGAAAAGCTCTCATCATTTACAAAATGTGTGTTGGGATTGCTTTGGGGTGTACTAGTCTGCCCCCTGGCCTCAGGGCAAGAATTAGGGAGGCTCCTGGGTCACGTGCCAACTGCCCAGGGGTCTGCCTCTTGGGCTCAGGCCCCCTGCCACTCAGGCCTGGTCTGGGTGCACGTACCTTCGGCAGCACCCATTTCTCTCAGCTGCGAGCACCTAAGGCGGAGCCTAGTAGGCATTTAGTTAACATGGCCTGCAGCCTTGGGTCTGCGTGGACCATCCCTTTGGTTCTGGTGACTGTTAATCGTTGGATGCCCTTTTGTGCTGGACTTTGTCAGCCTGGTTGCATGGTAGTTTAGTTTCATTTTCACCGGAGACCAGTGCAGCGGGCTCTGCTTTCCTCGTCTGAGGGACGGATGACATGCACTCTGTGCAGAGCCCCCTCTGACTCTCCCCGCAGCACCCCTCAGTCTAGGTGTGTGGGATTTTTTTTTTTGTGGTCAAACTGAGGTATATGTTGGAGGCAAGAAACCCGCAGAAGAGCTGTGGTTCCCCTGCCACTTGAGTAGCTTTTGCTACTTTGGTTTTCTAGGGTGTTTAACGAAGTTGTGTTTTCTGTGGACACTTTTTTCATGTATTTTTCTAGATTCCAAAATGAACCTGAACGATTTCATCAGTATGGATCCTGAGGTAGGATGGGGCGCTGTCTACACGCTGTCTGAATTTGCACATCGGTTTGGCAGCAGAAATGACTGAACTTGTCATGAGGACATGGACAGCAGAGACGGTCCAGGATGTGAGCAGCTGTCCCTTCCTTTAGGACAGCGGACGTTATTGTACAGTTGGCTCGGGTTGTGTTTTTCTCTTTTTACTCAGTTGAGTGAAACAGTGAGTGAATGCAGATGTAAATAAACTCCATGAAAATGTTCGTTTTGGTATGTCAGGCTGAGACTTGAGGCCGGGCATGGCTGCTGAGCTGCTCCTGTGGCTCATCTGTTAAGATGCCCGACGGTGCCACTGTTTTTGTCCCAACAGCCACCTCCTCAGGTCTGGCTGCCTGTTTGTGTCTGTCAGCGGCACCGTTTGATCCCTGAGGGCTATAGCATGGCCCATGGCTCTGTGAGTCTCTGCTGCCCGTAAGGTGCGACCCACTGCTCAGTGGCTCTTTCTTTCCCAGAAAGCACGGCCCATGGCTCTGTGGCTCTCCCCTGCCCGTAACATAAAGCATGGTCCACTGCTGTGAATCTCTCATGCCCTTAAGAGGGACCCATAAATGTTTTCTTTTTTCTTCTTTTTTTGAGTCAGAGTCTCACTCTGTCGTCCAGGCTGGAGTGCAGTGGCACGTTCACGGCTTCTGCAGCCTCAACCTGCTGGGCTCAGGGGGTTCTTCCGCCTCAGCTTTCCAGGAGCTGGAACCACAGGCATGCACCACCATGCCCGGCTAATTTTTTGATTTACTGTAGAGACAAGGTCTCGCCAAGTTGCCCAGGTTGGTCTCAAACCTGTGGGCTCAGGGAGTCCTCTCCCCTTCGGCCTCCCACAGTGCTGGGATTACAGGCATGAGCCACCGCGCCCAGCTCCATCAATGTTTTCTAGTGGCTATGCTATTGTCTGAATAGGGATAGTATTGTGAGCTGAACCCATAAGAATATTAATTTTTCTGGACTATGATATTGTTAAAAAGATTGCAGCCCTCTCAGACTTGAGTGTTATTTGGCTTATTTATATATGGTTTTAAATAAAATTGATTTTAAATTATTTTTGTTTTGAAGATTGGTGTCACCTTTGATGATGTGAAATACTTGAGAATGTTTCGATCATAGATGAGACCATGGCTTTGGAATCACATGTGCCTTTTTGAAGCTGTCTCAGTCGTTTGGCTTTAATCATATAATTCCAAATAAAAGACCCTTGGCATTAAACTGGGGTGGAGTACTGGCTGTCATTCCTACTTTCATGATTCTTCTGTAAAAATGAGCAACTTCTGACAGCAAGAATGCCTGAGCCTTTGTTCTTACAGGCATCTCTGCTTGTTAAGAAGCTGCCACTGGTACGAAGCCTCTTGCTTGGCTGCAGGGCACAGCTTTGACCTTGACTCGGGATCAGTTAGTCTCGGGAAGTGCCGCTGATCCTGCTGATTCAGCCGAGGAGGGAGATGCTGGAAGGAAGTGAATGAATTTTTGGTAAGAAGAACACACAGCCTCTTGAGTTACGGTATGATATGGAACTAAATATGGACCCCACACGTAGATGCCTTGGTTGAGTTTCAGATGGTCATTTACAAACTTCTTGGCTAAAATGAAGATGATAACCATCGGCAGGATACACAACAGACATACTTAGTCCTGAGCAAAAAGTTGTAGAGGGACCAGAAGATTATAATCTGATTTGCAAATGGCATTTTGGGGGTTTTTCTGGTCAATTTTATGAGCATGTTTCCACTCTGATGTTTAGAAGTATGTCTAGTGCAGAGAAATCAGACAGTGTCTGTGTGGGAGTTTGAACTCTGCAGCCACTTGGCCTTGACTTTGAAAACACACATGTCGGCTGGGCTCGGTGGCTCAGCCTATAATCCCAGTACTTTGGGAGGCTGAGGCAAGTGAATTTCCTGAGCTCACGAGCTCAAGACCTGCCCGGGCAACTTGGTGAGACCTTGTGTCTACAATAAATGAAAAATTAGCCAGGCCTGGTAGTGGGTGCCTGTAGTTCGGCCACTTGGAAGGCTGAGGCAGAAGGATCGCTGGAGCCCAGCAGGTGGAGCTGGGGTGGCCATGAGTGTGCCACTGCACTCCAGCCTGGGCGACAGAGTGAGACTCCAACTCAAAAAAAAGAAAACACATGTCTCCTCAGTGTAAGGAGGAGCAAGGGACTTTGATCCTCAGCCTGTGAAATAGCCGCTGGTCCTGATCATGACTTGTTAGTAGCAATAACGGACACCTGCTGTTTTCCTACCCCACTCTCTTAAATGCTCTCCGGGAACTCTTCTTTGCATGTACCTTGTAGTCCTGGGAGGCCCTAGGTGTAGGGATGTGCCTGCACTGGGCTGGGCTTGAATCCCACTGCTAGGTGAGTCCAGAAGGACTGCCCAGCGTTCTGTGCTAGATTGATGCTGAGAGAAAGTCTCCATCCACTGGGATTGCCAAGCTGAGGATGGGGGCACTGGGTGGCTCGTGGGCACCTAGATTATTGAGCCAGGGACAGGAGACTGGGGCTGAAGGTGGGCACCTCGATGACTAAGCCAGGGATTGGGGAAGGGGCTATGGGTGGGCACCTTGGCTTCTAAACCAGGGATGCGGATGGGGCTTTGGGTAGGCACGTTGGCTACTAAGCAGGGATAGGGGACGAGGCTCCTGGCGGGCACCTTGCCCTCTAAGCCAGGGATGGGTGAGGGGGTCGCTGGTGGGCACCTTGCCTTCCGCAGCAGGTCCCTGACCCAGTATGTGGCCACACGGAGCTGTCAGGGTGAGAGCTCTGGGCGCTTGGGAGCCCCTGGATCTATGTGTGCTTGAAGCAGCCTCGACTTCCAAACCTCCTTTTATCTTTAACCTGGTGTGTCATTTTAAGTGAAAGTAGGTTTCCTTACAAGATTTTTCTTCTAAGTTGTTTCAACTTTACCTGTATCTCTCTGTGCTTAATCAATCTTGCCTCCTTTTCTTGGGTTTCTTTCTTGGAGAGTGGAGGAAAGAGAGCGGGAGCTTAATTTTTCTTGGAGGTTAGATTTCTTTCTCTTTATACTCATTATGTGTGCGAGACTTTCTGTTTGGAAAGTGAATATTCCAGCTAAAGCAGGGGACTTATATAGAATTGTAAGTTGACTGACAGAAAAGAAACAAGGCATGTCTAGAATCTGGTGCGCAAAGAGGCTGGGAAGCAAATGTACAAATATTAAATGGCTCCTGCAGCAGCAAAACTGGCCATGCTGGATTGCAGATGTTTTGGGAGCTCTTAAGAAAATGATGTCTTTCTTTTAGTTTTATCTATCTATCTATCTATCTATTTATTTTTGTGTGTGTGTTGGAGTCTCACTCTGTCACCCAGACGAGTGCAGTGGCCGCTCCCGGCCACCACAACCTCAACCTGCTGGGCTCCAGCGATCCTTCTGCCTCAGCCGTCCAAATAGCCGGAATTATAGGCATGTGCTACCACGCCCAGCTAATTTTTGATTTATTATAGAGATGAGGTCTCGTCAATTTGCCCAGGCGGGTCTTGAACCCGCGGGCTCAGGCGGTCCACTCACCTCAGCCTCCCAAAGCGCAGGGTTACAGGCTGAGCCACCGAGCCCGGCTTGATGTCTTTCTTTAGAGGTGGGATTGGGTAGCAAAATAACAGTAAAGGCAGACTTTTTAATGTTCTGTGGTTTTTTTTCTTTTGAGTTGGAGTCTCTCTGTCACCCAGGCTGGAGTGCAGTGGCACACTCACAGACTTAGGCGACCTTCTGCCTCTGCCTTCCAAGTAGCTGGAACCACAGGCATGTACCACCACACCCAGTTTATTTTTTGATTTATTGTAGAGATGAAGTCTTGCCAAGTTGCCCAGACTGGTCTCAAACCCATGGGCTCAGACAATTCTCTCACCTCAGCCTCCCAAAGTGCTGGGATTATAGGCATGAGCCACTGTGCCCGGCCAGTATTGTGTGTTTTTTCTCAGAAATGCACAAATTCAAAACCCATAAGAGTGAATGGTGAAAAGTAAGCTTCCCTCCCATCTTATCCTCTAATTTTAATTTCCCTACCCAGAAACAAGCTCTTTTTTAGTTTATTTTATATAACCCTCTTCCAGGAATTTTATCTGCCCATGTATGTTTTAAATTCTATTCCCTCCCACCTACCACCATAGTAATATTCTAAACCTATTCTGCATTTTACTTTTTTTTTTTTTGAGTTGGGAGTCTGTGTCATGCAAGCTGGAGTGCGGTGGCATGCTCACGGCCACTGTAGCCTCGGCCTACTGGGCTCAGGCAACCCTTCCACGTCAGCCTTCCAAACTGGAACTACAGGTACACACCACCATGTCCAGCCAATTTTTTGATTTATTGTAGAGATGAGGTCTTGTCAAGTTGCCTAGGCTGTTGTTGAACCCATGGGCTCAGGCAGTCCTCTCACCTCAGCCTCCTAAAGTGCTGGGATTGTAGGCGTGAGCCACCATGCCCTGCCTGCATTTTACTTTTTAAAGTTAATAAATTTGACTGAGCATGGTGGCTCACGCCTGTAATTCCAACACCTTGGGAGGCTGAGGTGGGAAGATCACTTGAGCCCAGGAGTTTGAGGCTGTAGTGAGCCAAGATGATACCACTGCACTCAAGCCTGACAGAGCCAGGCCCTGTTTCAAATCATCAAGATTTGGGATTACTATACACATGTTAGGTTTGCACTCCCTAGTGATTGAAAACCTGGGACATGCCAGACATATGCCATTCAGGGAAGAGGATGTCTTGACTAGACTTTGGAGAACAGAATCGGGTCAGTGGTCAGGGCTACAGGGCAGGTTCCACCCGTCCATCTACCTGCCCCTCTGCCTACTGTCTCGTACAGGCCAACCATTTGCAGAGTCCGACCCTGGTGCACAAGACAGAACCCCTGACCACCAGGAGAGAGAAGCAGGGTGCTCAGTTCCCAGGACAAGGCTGTGACTCCTCCCATCTGCAAGCAAAGTAGGGAAGCGGCCTTGGTGGAGCCCTTGCTGTAGGGTTCCTCCAGCAAAGACCTGGCACTCGGAGCAGGTGCATAAGCCAAGATGTGAGCAGGTGCATAAGCCAAGGACTTGGCTGTCATCTGTATGAGCTTTGAAGGCAGAAGTGGCGGTTCCAGAACAGACAGTACAGAGAAAGAAAACTTGGGAACTACAAGAGGATCTGTGGGCCAAAAAGAGAATCCAGCTTGAACCAGAATGACCTCCACGGCGTCCCTGATTGGCGATATCACCAGCTCCTTGATGAGTTGTGTTAGCGTGCTGTCTCTCCTCCAGCTGGCCTGTGGGGACGGGGTATACATGTGGGGTGCATAGACCTCTTTCCCGAGGCCAGTGACCGTCCCTCTGAGCAAGTCCTTTGTCACGCTCAAGAAACACTGGATCAGGGAAACGCCCTAGTTACGACTCGGGAATGATCTGGGCTGAGTGCTGTGTTGATGCCAGCCCAGTCTCTGATGCTGAGCGGGCAAAGGGTGCCAAGACTCTCACCCTGGAGTGTGTTTTGTGCAACCACGACAAACGTCATCTGCATGCGTGAGTAGCTTGTGAGACGCTTGATGTCCTTTGAGGCGCTGTTAATTGTGAAGTCCCTGAAATGGTATGGAACTGGGCACGGCCAGTTATGTGGGTGGGGCGTGGTCACGAGTGTCAGTGATGCCACCAAAGCCACTTCTCTGGTGAAGAAATGATAGGACTCCGTGTGATTGGGCCCCGGTCCCCCGTCTCCTGCCCTTTGCCCCTCCCCCTTGTTTAAACTATTGCTTGTGCCTTTTCTCAGGGGACTTGGAAGATTCCCCCTACTCTAGGAACGTTTTGTCCACTTCTCGGGGCACCATGGGAGGAGAGGTGGGAGGGGCAGGATCCCTGCATCTCTATGTGGTTGGAAGCAGAGTAGGTGTAGCCTGCTGTGGTGTAGTAGGGGTTCCCAAGCCTGAGTCCTGACACACATCGTGTGTGCAGATGTGTGTGTTTTCCTGGAAGAAGGACCCGGAACTTGTGTCATCTTGTGACTTTCAGAGTCTCTGTTGGCTGGGTGCGGTGGCTTAGCCTGTCATGCCAGCACTTTGGGAGGCCAAGGCGAGTGGATCGCCTGAGCCCTGCGATCAGAGATGGGCACTTGGGTGCTTGTAGGACAGGAGGCCGTCAAGCTCCCCTGGGGCCTGGGGGAAATGTCCTTCAAGGCTGCCCACTCCAGTCACCCGCCTTGTGTGTGGACGCTGCAAAGAACACACATCCGTGAATTGCACACTTTGAGAGTCTGAGGTTCAGACACCTCCCGAGAGACACTGCTTTAGAAAAACACCAGCTGGCTTCAGCCACAGGGGACAGAGACCACTGTCGCTATGTGACTTCAAAAGGGATTGAACTCAAGGTCACAGAGATGGACACAGCCATCTGGGGAGATGCCCGGGGGTGTCGTGGCTAGAGGGGTTCACTTGATCCGCCCTGGGCGCCCGGCCTGTGGACCCTGGCTGCCTGTCACCGTCCACAGCAGCTGCTGCGTCCCACGGGGTGGAAGCCCAGCGTCACTAGGTGGTGCCTCCCGGGGGCTGCGTCAGCCTCCAAGGGACCACTCGCCCACCCCCCCGGCCGATTGGCTGTGGGGTCCCATGGGAGGCCCAAGAATCCTGGGACCATCATCTGGCTTCTCTTGCTATACGTGGCTTCGATCAGAAGTGATGTGGGTGTCAGATCATGGCGGGGGATGGGCATTCGGCAGTTGGTGAGTCCCAGCAGAAGTGTGGGGACCTGGAAGAGGCGCTCCATCTACAGACATGTGTCTCCGTGGTGGGAGGGAGACCGGGTGGCCGAGACCCACAGCTCGGCCGTGGTCTCCGCTACCACTTCAGCAGAGCAGTGGCTGGACCAGCCGTGGGAGGGAAGTCCATTGGCCAGGCTACCACACCCCTCCTCCCTGCCATCGTGGCCACGTGGTGCACGGGCCCATTGCGTCAGCCCCAGGGCTCGGGGAGAGAGGCTGAACACTGAGGCTGGCACTGAGGCTGGTCTCGTCCCCGGTCCTCAGGGCTGTCTCTGCAGAGAGGGCTGTGTGAGAACCACATGCATCTCCAAGATCCTCGGACATCAGGGCCTGAAGTCAGCCTCCCCGTAGCCAGACCCGTCCCACCTGCAAGTTCACTGCAGGCACTCGGGCCGTGTGTCATGTTAGGTAGAGTGCCGGTTTTACATGTCCAGGGACTGTTTTTATTAAGTGGTTAGACTTAGCGCCTTTCCAGGGTGGAGGCCAGCATGGCTGATGCCAGAAGGCGGCGAGAGAAGCCCGGAGCGGTCCGCCTGCTCACGCCTCCTCCCGAGATGCACTGGTGCTCTTGGCCGAGGCATCGGGCTGGAGAGAATGAGGAGGGTCTTGGACTTCCTCGCATCTGCACATTCTTTTTTTTTTTGAGTTGGAGTCTCACTCGGTCGCCCAGACTGGAGTGCAGTGGCCGCTCCTAGCCACCGCAGCCTCGCCCTGCCGGGATCCGGCGATCCTTCCGCCTCAGCCTTCCGAGTAGCCGGAATTACAGGCACGCGCTACCACGCCCGGCTGATTTTTTTGATTTATCGTAGAGGTGAGGTCTCGCTGCCCAGGTGGGTCTCGAACCCGCGGGCTCAGGCAATCCACTCACCTCAGCCTCCCAAAGGCGCGGGATTACAGGCTGAGCCACTGAGCCCAGCACATCTGCACATTTTAAGAACATCTTTTGAACACTGATTCCTTGTTGCAAGTTGGACTCAAGTGCTGGCCTTCCTCAAGGCACAGGACGTTTAGTTACATGCATGTCCTACCCAAAGCCCACCGGGGGTGACATTCCATTCCAGAGGTACCCATAATCTGATGGTGGTGTGTTTCTGGATAAACGCTTTGTTAATACTCACCGTGCTTGTTCCTGATGCCTTTGAATATTGACAGAATGTATATATTTCAGGGATTCTGTTTCAAAACTTGGAATCCAAGATGCACTTCTTACCTAAGGTCGCAGGCATTTTTAAGTAAACAAAACCACAAGAGTTGCTGAACTTGGTTCCAAAGTTACCTCATTCCAGGAAGTAGTTATTTTTGTCACTTCTGGGCAGTATTAATCCTGACAGGAATTAAACCAGAATAGTGTACACTTGGGCTTGTCACCAGGTATTGAAGGAAGAGCCAGGGGTCGTTTCACGTGACTACCTCAGGGAAAAAAATTTAATGATTTTTTAAAAATGTCTTTTACAAATGATCCTTTGTCTTCCTGTCCTCTTAGGAGATGACTTTGTCACTTACGTCATCCCTTTGATGACTGCCACTTGTTTAACTTCGAGGCATTTATTAAAAAACAAATGCATCAGTTTGGCCCAACCTTTATGGGGGACAGTCCAGATCCTTTTCTGTAGAAATGACCTGTGGCCATGACCTTAGCTTAGTCATTCCGCCTCTACGAATGCATTTTGCAGATATGCCTCATACGAGGAAGGACAGCTGAGCCAGGGATTCACTGCGACCTGGGCATACCCACCGGGGATGGGAAACCCGCTGAGGCCCATCCCCTGGGGCTGATGAAGTGATGGCACAGCCACGCCCGGAAGCCTATGGGGGAGTTGCACTTCTTGATCGAATTACGGTTTTTCAAGTCTTTAAATCTTCAACTTTTAGCCGGGCATGGTGGCTTACGCCTGTCATCCCAACACTTTGGGAGGCGAAGGTGAGAGGACTGCCTGAGCCCAGGGGATCGAGACCAGCCCAGGCAACTGGACAAGACCTTGTCTCTGCAATAAATAAAAAAATTAGCTGGGCTTGGTGGTGTGTGCCTGTAGTTCCAGCTACTTGGAAGGCTGAGGTGGAAGGGTCACATGAGCCCAGCAGGTCGAGGCTGTGGTAGCCATGAGCATGCCACTGCACTCCAGCCTGGCGACAGAGTGAGGCTCCAACTAAAAAAAATAAAAGAAAACAAAAAATTAAGCTTAAAGGTGAACAATGTATATGACAAGATAAGAAAAATGTGTATTTGCTTATATTTGTACAGAGTATCTGAAAGAACATTCAATATCCAGAAGAAACTGGGACTATGAGTTGCTTTGGAGAAGAGAGCTGGGTGGCTGGGGTCAGGGGAGGGAGGGAAAGGTCATTGGATGGACTTTTGTGTTTTGGATTTTTATTTGAGTTGTAGTCTCACACTGTCACCCAGGCTGGAGTGCAGTGGCACACTCACAGCCACCTCAGCCTCGACTGCTGGGCTCAGGTGATCTTTCTGCCTCAGCCTTCCAAGTAGCTGGAACTATAGATGCGCGCTACCATACCTGGTTAATTTTTTGATTTACTGTAGAGAAGAGGTCTCCCTATGTTACTCAGGCTGGTCTTGAACCCCTGGGCTCAGGCAATCCTCTCACTTCCACCTCCCAAAATGCTGGGATGACAGGCATGAGCCACTGTGCCTGGCCTGTTTTTGTGTTTTTAAGACTTGTAAGTGGCTGGGCTCAGTGGCTTAGCCTGTCATCCCAGCACTTTGGGAGGCCGAGGTGAGTGGATTGCCTGAGCCTGTGGGTTTGAGACCAGCCTGAGCAACTTGGTGAGTCCTCGTCTCTACAGTAAATAAAAAAAAATTAGCCGGGCGTGGTGGTGCATACCTGTAGTTCCGGCTACTTGGAAGGCAGAGGCGGAAGGATTGCCTGAGCCCAGCAGGGTGACGCTGGGGTGGCCCTGAGTGTGCCACGGCACACCCTGGGGGACAGAGTGAGACTCCAGTCAAAAAAAAAAGAAAGAATTGTGAGTTCTATGACTATATTACTTATAAGAGTAGAATTAAAATAAAACTCCAATTAACCACACACTCCTTCATTCCACATTTATCTACACAAGTTGTTGCAAACACAACTTTCACCAGGGGGAGCTTCAGATGCTGTCTGTGGTTGAGGTCTCATTGATCAAGAAAGAGCAGGAGAAACCAAGATGAATGGTTTTCTCTTATACTGCTTTTCTCCTGTTTGTTCAACAATCCTCACCTCTCGGTTTGGCTGCCCTTGAAGCCAAGCAAGTGTCTGTTGTGTACTAAGCGGTGTGTCTCTGTGCTGTATGGCGCTGAGCTGTGTTCTGGGTACAGGAATGCTGGGGAAGCCCATGACCTCATGCAGAGAACCTTCTGGCAGTTATGCGGGATGGGAAAGACAGCTGGTTTCTCCCACTCACACGCGACACTTGACATCAGGCTTTGCTTCCGACAGATCTATATGTGATTTCCCCACACGTCAGCCGCCTCTTGGGCACCACCACTGCCTGTCCTAGAGTTCATCTCAGTTCTGACCGGCTACCTGGAGTTCGAGCTAGATGCCAAGGTTAAGGCTCAGTCCACAAGACTGCCCTCTGAGACGCCAGCCACAAGCAGAGGGCAGCCACTAGCCGGCCTGCTGGGTTCGATGACCCCTCCTCAGATTCGAGCAACTTGCTGGGACGGAAACAGGGATCAGGGAGACAACACTGACTGGGCTACTGCAAGGAGCACGCAGGGCCAGCTTGGAAGGGTCCCAAGTGCAGGAGCTTCCGTCCCCACAGAATTGGGGCGCACCCTCAGCCCGCAGGTGGACGTGTTCTCCAGCCGGAAGTGCTTCAGTTCCGCAGTTCAGGATTGGGTGTGGCTGATGACTAGCTCAGCCTCCAGCCCCTCCCTTCCCAGAGAATGGGACAGGGGCCAAAAGCCTGAGGTCTAATCAGGCCTGCGTCTTTCTGGTGACCAGCCCTGGCCAGGAGCCCACCACGAGTTGCCTCGTTAGAACAAAAGACACTCCTGTCCCCCAGGAAATCCCAGGGACGTGGGAGCTCTGTGACACATGCTCCCATCACTCGGGAGGTTACAGAGGTTTTGGGAGCTCTGTGTCAAGTCCTCAGGGTGGAGTCCAGATCGTCAGAACCAAAGTTTTCTCCAGCAACAGGGACACTGCAAGGGTTTGGGGAGCTCTGTACTAGGAACCCGGGGTAAAGACTGATGTTTACAGTTCTTATTATTTCACAGCAGGTATCTCATGATTTCTTTGAAAGGAAAATATTAAACTAGCATCTTGAGAGAATCCCTACTGGCAGCAAATACTTGTTGGGTTCTCATTTTGTGCCAGGTGCTGCCCAGCGCTCCTTATTGTGCATGACGTCATTAGGGATGATGATTATCCCCATTTTCCAGATGAGAAAGCGGGCAGGGGCACGGTTGGTCCACAGAGGAGAACGCTCTGAGCTGGGTCGGACTCCGGCATCTCTCCCCGCTGTGAGGAAGCCCAGAGGCAGGACAGAGCGTTCTTTTCCTGCTGGCCTGGAGTCTGAGGAGGGGGTGGGCTGCCAACCAAGAACCAAGGGAAGAGGGGGGAATGGCCTGTCTTTGATATGTGTCAGTCTTTTCTCTCTCTTTTTTAAGATCAGAAAAATATAGTTTATTTGGAGAGAGTCGATTCGCCTCTCCCAGGTTGGGGAGGGGCCAGAGCTACGGAAAAGCATGGCCTAGTGTCTTTCCTGCTAGGAGGCCTGAACCTCAAGCCATGAGGTGAGACAGGGCTCCATCTTGCCGCGTTGCAGGGATCAGGGGAAGCTCTTAAGAGGGAGGTGCGAGAGGACCGCCCCAGGCAGGGCATGCTCCGGGGAGCCTGGGCGGGCTGGGGCTGGTGGGGGAGGGAGACCTGCTGGCAGAGACCCCACGTGAGAGGAAGGTGGGCATGGGGAAGGGTGCGTCGGAGGCTTGGTCTTGAGGACCAGTGGAGTTGGCACCGGACGGAGGTTCACAGGAGCAAGCGGGGAATGACCGCTCCACCGTCCAGGGGGTGCTCGGCAACCCACCGCCAACTCCACGCCAGGGCATCGCACACAGCTGCCGCGGCCCCCTGGGGCTTCTGGAGTCTTTCTCATGGATTCCCCAAGACAGTCCTTCCAGGCAGTGTCGCGGATGCTGTCACACTCCTCCGTGCGCCCTCCCTGCTCTTTCTTCCTGAAGTGACCTAGCGTGCGGGGCCCTGGCTCAGGCGGGTGGAGAGCCACCTTCAGCCCTGCGGGGGCGGGGGGGCAGGTGATGTGTGGGTTTGCTTCTTGCTTCTCGGAGGGCAGAACTCTGAGCTGGCTGCAGCCTGTCTCCTAGGGTCCCCAGCAGGGACGTCCCGGCCGCCACACAGCATTCCTGCTTGACGTCTGTTGTAGCCTTGTGCCCTGACGCACGTCTCCACTCCCTCCGGTGCTTCCTAGAGTCACCTCTTAGAGAAACAGCTTGTACCCAGTTCAGCCCCTTTCTCCAGCTCTGCTTTGGGAGACCAGCCCAAGGCCGCTTACAGGTGGTCATTCAAGGGGAACCCCCAAAAACCTAGCATTTATTTGTAAAAAATCATGTATCTCTTCTTACATGTTTAAACACTTCAGTCAACTTCAAAGCACTCTCTGTTTGATGCAATACACCCATCGGGATGCTTTTTCCACTGCTCAAAACAGTTTTGAACTTGTGCATTTTGATACCTTTTAGTGCTTCTGCTGATTTTTGTGATTTATTTATTTATTTATTTAGAGTTGGAGTCTCATTCTGTCACCCAGGCTGGAGTGCAGTGGCACACTTACGCCCACCACGGCCTCAACCTGCTGGGCTTAGGTGATCCTTTCACCTCTGCCCTTCAAGTAGCTGGAACTGCAGACACACACCACCATACCTGGCTCATTTTTGTGATTTATTGTAGAGACGAGGTTGCACCAAGTTGCCCAGGCTGGTCTCGAACCCCTGGGCTCAGGCAGTCCTCTTGCCATGGCCTCCCACAGTGCTGGGATGACAGGCTGAGCCAACGCGTCCACCCTCTGGTAATTTTTGTTTCACAACTTCCACACGGGCAGAATGTTTCCCTTTGAGGCCTTTGTTCATCCAGGGAAACAAAAAAAAGTCGCTCTGGGTGGGATCAGGTGAATGGAGGGGGTGGGGTATCGGCATCACGCTGTTTTTGCTGAAAAACTGCTGAACGCTCAGCGTGGTGTGGGCAGGTGTGTTGTCTTGGTGGAAGAAGCAGTCTCCCGTTTGCCACAACTCAGGACGTTCCTTCTGCAAATTGTGATGCAGCCTTCTCAAAACTTCCAGATAAAAACTTTGGTTGACCGTTTACTCTGGAGGAAAAAATTCCGAGTGTGCTCTAAGGGGCCTGCCCACCGAAAGATACTTCCAATTTTTGGGGGTCCCCCCTTCTATCTATGCTCAGAAAGGTTGGCTGTGTAAGCTCCCATGTCCAGGGAGTAGTCAATCTATGGCTTTAACCCAAGACCAAAAAGAACCATGTCTGTGTTTTTTTTTGATTAGAAAATATAGTTTATCTAGAAATAAATGAGAGAGAGAGAGAAAGAAGAGTCACCTCTCCAAGGTAGGGGAGAGGGCCAAATTAAGAAAACTTGGCCTGGCCATAGCTCAGAGAACACATGGCCACACCATAGCTCAGCAAGGCGATGGCCAAGAACCCTGTCTTTAGAGAGTAGATGTTTACAAGGTTTGTTGAAAGGAAGGGAGAGGGGACAAGAGGAAGAGGAGGGAGGAGGAAGGAGGTGTCAGGCACCTGGACTTGGGCACCAAGGCGATGAGCCTTGCAGGAGGCCCGGGTTAGTGTGAAGGCAGCAAGCAGCCCCTGAGGCCATGGTGAGCGGAAGAGTTAGAGGGGACCTCGAAAAGCCTCTTTCTTGGAAAGCATGTGGAAGAAAGGGAAGTTCAGTGAAAAATCCTTTTCCGTGCGTGTTTCCCTGAAGAAGAGGTTTTATTTTATTTTATTTGAGTGGAAGTCTCACTCTGTCACCCAGGTTGGAGTGCAGTGACACACTCACAGCCACTGCAGCCTCGACCTGCCGGGCTCCGGCGATCCTTCCACCCCAGCCTTCCGAGTAGCTGAAGCCACAGGCACGTGCCACCACGCCCGGCTAATTTTTTTTTTTTTGAGTTGGAGTCTCACTCTGTCGCCCAGAC